>NC_080164.1:114947997-115103741 GCF_950295315.1 Erinaceus europaeus | reverse complement strand
GGGTCTTAATGTGTTCATCAAGTACAGAAACAGACATATCACGGACTGTAGACTTTGTTTGGGAGCTGATTCAACTAATGCCAATTTACAAATAAATATTTATGCCTGAATTAGGGAAATTTAAATTCTGAACAGATTGTAGGTAAGAGAATAATGTTGGCAGATACTGGGAGGTGTGTGTGTGTGACGATGTATTCCTAAAGCAAGTGTCTTACAAAGCAATATCCCTGGGGTGGGGGTGATTGCATAATGGTAATGCAAAGAGACTCTCACGCCTGAGGCTCCAAAGTCCTAGGTTAAATCCCCCACACCACCATAAGCCAGAGCTGAACAGTAATCAGGTTATAAAAAAATTTAAAAAAAAACAATATTCCTACTATATTTTTGTAGGACCAAGAAGATATCACATCAACATTACATAAGACATGCACGGTAGAGGTACCAGGTTCCATCCACAGCACCACCAACAGCCAGAACTAAATAGTATTCTGTTTAAAAATAAACAAAGAAAAATGTATCCATTTGTTTTGGCCATCACTTGGGTTTCACAGCTCCAAGCTATCTATTTTTCAGACAGACAGCACCAAAGCTTCCTTCAGTGTGGTGGGGACCAGGTTTGAGTTCATTACAAAGTAAGTGCAGAGCTACCTTGCCAGTCAATGAAATATGCTAAGTTTACTTTTTTTTTTTGCATACAGGGTTATCGCTGGGGCTTCTTCATAGTCTGGGTGCCGGTAGCCAACCCTCTCCCATCTCCCATCCTCCCGTATCTCCAAACTCAGTGGCCAGTCACCTAATTCAAGTTGGACATGCTAAGATCGACCCAGTCTGGAAAAGAGAAATTTCCCATGAGTGGTCATCCCACTTCCGGTTATCTTGTCCATCTCCAAAACTCTCTCCCTTTACACTGTCTGAACTGGAAGATGCTTTGAAGAGGGTTAAACCGGGAACGGCTGCTGGCTATGATAACATCACCCCAGAACTCATTCTTAACCTGGGTCCCGTGGCAAAGAAGTGGCTCACTACATTCCTGTCCCACATCTTGGAATCCGAATCTATGCCCAAAATTTGGCGTCGTGCGAAGATAATAGCAGTTTTGAAACCAAAGAAAGACCCAACACTGGCCGCCAGCTATAGACCAATTTCTCTCCTCTCCGTGTGTTACAAACTCCTTGAAAGGCTGCTTCTGCCACGAATTTCTCCTCTTACAGAGAAATTCCTATCACCCGCCCAAGCTGGTTTCCGCCCAGGAAGATCTACCTGCGAACAAGTCCTGGCCCTCTCAACTTACATTGAAAATGGATTCCAGAAGAATTTAAAGACGGGTGCTGTCTTTGTTGATCTCACAGCAGCCTATGATATGGTCTGGCACCGTGGTCTCCTAGTCAAGATCTCAAGATGCCTGCCTCCATGGGTGGCCAATACTATATCGTTTCTTCTCCAAAACAGAAGATTCCGGGTGCATCTGGGTGACAAATCTAGCAGATGGAGACTTGCAGTCTCTAGATGGCCTAGCAGTGGCCTCCCCCAGGGCTCTGTTCCGGCTCCTACGCTATTTAATATTTACATCAATTACCTTCCAGAAACTTCTTTAAGGAAGTTCATCTACTCCGATGACATCTGCTGTGCAACTCAGGCATCCAAGTTTGACATCCTCGAGGAAATACTCATGAAAGACATGTCTCTGATATCTGATTACTGTAAAAAATGGTGACTAATCCCTAGCACTGCAAAAACGGTATCATCTGTTTTCCATCTACACCATGCCTCAGCCTCGCGTGAGCTTAATGTGCAGCTTGACGATACGAGAATCCGGCATGAAGCCCAGCCAGTCTATCTTGGCGTTACTCTTGATCACACCCTGTCATTTCACAAACATCTCATAAAAACTGCAGCAAAGGTGGGCACAAGGAATAACATCATTGCAAGACTGGCCAGCTCCTCATGGGGCGCGAGCACTTCCACACTACGATCATCATCTCTGGCATTATGCTATTCCACTGCAGAATACTGTGCCCCAGTATGGTTCCGTAGCCCCCATGTCCACTTGGTCAATTCCAAATTATATTCCTCCATGAGGATAATTTCTGGAACCATCCATTCCACCCCGGTTCCATGGCTGCCAGTTCTTAGCAACATCACCCCGCCAGATATTCGTCGGGATGCGGCATAATCTAATTTCATTTCCCACGTCTACGCTCGACCGGACCTGCCAATATACGTGGATATCTTCGCCCACCCTGTCCAACGTTTGACGTCTCGTCATCCAATCTGGTCCCCTACGCCTACACTGAACTTCTCTGTTCCAGACTCTTGGAAACAGAGTTGGCAGTCAGCTGAGGTAAAGAACAAACACCTCATCACAGACCCCTGCAAGCGTCAACCCGGCTTTGACCTAGCACGTTATGATTGGGCCCTCCTCAATCGCTATCGAACAGGCCATGGCCAGTGCGCTGCTATGTTCCATCGCTGGGGAGCCAGAGATGACCGGAACTGCCCCTGCGGCTACAGACAGACTATGACCCACATAGTCAATGACTGCCACCTCTCCAGATTCAAAGGAGGTCTCAAAACTTTACATCAGGCTCAACCTGATGCTGTTGACTGGCTACGGAAGAAGGGCAAACGCTAGAAGAAGAAGTCTTTTTAATATATAGGCAGTGTATTTGATATGCAGACTCTCTCAAAAGCCTAGACCAAGTAGATCAGAGGCAACCAGTGGCACAGCTATTTACAAGCTACTGGGTACTATACAGCAAACCCTAACAAAAGGACCTTTCAAAGTTAACCCAATTACCAAATAATGCGATGATAACATTAACTATCGATTGTCTTTTGGAACCCTAAGACAGCAGGAACCTCACATCTCCTCTATAGAGCCTATATTTCTCCCAGTCCTGGAACCCTTGGATAAAGCCCACTTTCCCACATGCCTCTCCCAATCCATATCAAATAATATTGCATCAGCTGATCGCAACCTAATCATCACAATGATTGCCACCTCAACATGCTTCTGCTCAGACGTGTCCAGAGACTTCACATGTGGAATGACAACCCTTCAGCTTCATTACTCGGGTGAGACCTTTCTTTTCATAGTATTCTCTAATTCCATCCCAGGTGGCTCACTTTCTAACAAAGTCCCAAAACCTAGATATACAACAGGTTCTGTGAGAAAGAGTATATGTTCACACGTATCCATAAACTAGTGCAAAATATATACCTGAAAGCAGAAGTACACTAGAGTTTGCAGTGAGTAATCCCCTAACACTTCCTCTCCACTATTCCAAGCTTTGGGTCCATGATTGCTCAACAATTTGTTTGGCTTCGTATGTTAACTCTCTTTTCAGTCACCAGGTTCCAGATGTCATCAGGATGCCAGCCAGGCTTCCCTGGACTGAAGACCCCACCAATGTGTGCTGGAGCTCTGCTTCCCCAGAGACCCACCCTACTAGGGAAAGAGAAAGGCAGACTGGGAGTATGGACCAACCAGTCAACGTCCATGTTTAGTGGGGAAGCAATTACAGAAGCCAGACCTTCCACCTTCTGCAACCCACAACGACCCTGGGTCCATGCTCCCAGAGGGACAGAGAATGGGAAAGCTATCAGGGGAGGGGATGGGATATGGAGATTGGGTGGTGGGAACTGTGTGGAGTTGTGCCCCTCCTACCCTATGGTTTTGTTAATTTTTCCTTTCTGAAATAAAAAATAAATTTAAAAATAATAATAATAATATCCACGATAACTATGGCATAACAAGGACAACAATAGGGGAAAAAATGGTCTCCAGGAGCAGTGGAGCAGGCACCGAGCCCCAGCAATAACCCTGGGGGCAAAAAAAAATAGTTCTTTTTTTTTTTTTACAATGAACATCAAATTTTAACAGATAAAATAACAGCCTAGGCTACCAGAGACTTACTTCAGTATAATTCCTCCTCAGAGGGTGGTGAGTTCCAAAGATCGTCATGAAACAAAATTTCCAGGTGTTAATAGGTATTGAAACTAAATGATCAGTCCCTTCTACTATTCTCTCTTGCATTTTTTTTATTTTAGATTTTCCATAATGAATGGTAAAAAGTGAGATCGCCTAATGAAATTTAGAGAGAGCCTGAAATCTCTATTATTTTCAAGGTGTTAGAAAAACAAGATACAGCATTGCAGTAACCAAGAGGGCTTGTGCTCTAAAAATCTAGATTTAGACTCTCGTGATAAGGACGAAAGAACAAAAGGAAACTCATCCTGCTATGATAATTTATAGTACGACTACAAGTTCCTTTTGTTTCTGACCAATTGGACAACTCTGATTTCATGGAAACCTTTTTCGGTTTTTGTTGCTGAGGACTTATTCTGATGCAGTCTCCGCCCCCAGGTTTTTCTATGCTCCGCTAAATCCTAGAGTGCCCCCTTTCAACCAATCCTGGCTCCGCCCCCAGGTTTTTCTATGCCCCGCTAAATCCTAGAGTGCCCCCTTTCAACCAATCCTGGCCCTACACGTCACCCCTGGTTGTCGCCCAATAAAAAGCCCCCTCACCCCTCCCTTCTCTCTCTCTGGGCTCTGGCTCTCCCTCTCTGAGGTCTCGCTCCCTGCTCTCCCCCCGTGGTTGGCCATGGTCGGCTGGCTCCACGTGGTCTGAACCAAACCTCCCCCCCCATCCTATAATAAAGATCTGTGTACCCCTTTGCTCTGGACGTCCGCTCTCTTCTCCGCGGTGCAGCCCGACACCAGACCGCCTCAACAACATCTGGCGCCCAACGTGGGGCCACATGTGCCCTCAAGGTTGCTATTGGCATGGCCATAGAGTTTATGTTAAAAGATAGTTCCTGGGAATCGGGTGGTGGCGCAGCGGGTTTAGCAAGAACTGGCTTGAGGATCCCAGTTTGAGCCCCCGGCTCCTCACCTGCAGGGAAATCACTTCACAGGCGGTGAAGCAGGTCTACAGGTATCTTTATCTCCCTCTGTCTTTCCCTCCTCTCTCCATTTCTCTCTGTTCTATCCAACAACCACAATATCAGCAATAACAACAATATAATTACAACAAGAGCAACTAGGGCAACAAAAGGCAAGATACAAGATACAAAAAAAAAAAAAAAAGGGATAAGATAGTTCCCGCTTCCCTACACCTTAGAGTCTTTGTTAAAAGATAAGGTCTTTTTCCCCATGAATCACCCAGGACCTTCCAGATAAACGGCTGACTACCATGACAAATAATATAAAATATAATCATAAATGAATAGGAAAGATACATCCCCCAATACTCAGTTGGTCAAGGCACCAAACCTCTTCTTCTATAAAGCATTCAAATCAGATGCCCTGCTAACCACGAGAAGCAGATTGTTTGTGTTTCTTTCACAGGAATCCCGGAAAAACCATCTGAACCCCTGCACACCCTGACGTCACTCACTAGATGGCACGACTACCGTGGCACACCCCCCGAAACCCTAGATGTCACTCAACGCGATCTGAAGAATCTGATTCACAGACTCCAAGGACAGAACCTTTTTACTGCCTGTCTGCCTTTCCTGCTTTTGCTTTGACCTGTCACGTTTTGGTGGTTCCAGCTCACAATCTACAGAAAAGCAGAATTCCAGAGGCTGACCTTCCTCATGCAGCATTTCATCCCCTGCCATTTCTCCCCCTAGTCACCTACTTTGGACTGAGACTTCTATCGGACTTGCTGATATACCCTTTGGACACTTTAGACAGTTTTACAGCAGCTTCCTTCCCTTCACGTTGCTGGTTTTTCATAGACTGATCCTGAGTAATTCATAGACTTTACAGACTGTTGCCTTGAGGACTATACAATGCCAAATTGCCCCTCTGTTTGGTGGGTCATGCCTCCCGCCTTCCCCTCATTATGTACCCTTGCCCCTTTCCCCACCCAAACAGGGAATGCTCCTTTACACACCAATCCTTCCCTTCACACCACACTGGCTTTTACTTCTCCCCTACTTATCTCTTCCTATTTTGTTATGTCATTTAGGCTTATGCCCAAAAGGTTTCTGCCCCATGATAGTCTTTTATAGACTTTGTACATCTTATGCTATTACTAGGTAGAAAGATAGAAAAGATGTAGAGATATTGTGAAGAAATGGTTGAGCAGGCTGCGCTTAAACCTATGAGATGAGTCTCTCCAGGTAAGTCTCTCTCTCTCTAAAGAGGGGTTGAGCACAGGAGGACGCATAAATCTCACAAGGTTGGCAGCCATTTAAGCCTTCCCTCCTCCACAGAAAGTCCTACATCTTCCCACCCGAGCATGGCATTCCTCTAAAACATTTAAGCCTGCTCCATTTTTTTTTTTACTGTGTCCATTTAGATATAAAGGGATAGGAGGAGATGTTGCTGAGGACTTATTCTGATGCAGTCTCCGCCCCCAGGTTTTTCTATGCTCCGCTAAATCCTAGAGTGCCCCCTTTCAACCAATCCTGGCTCCGCCCCCAGGTTTTTCTATGCCCCGCTAAATCCTAGAGTGCCCCCTTTCAACCAATCCTGGCCCTACACGTCACCCCTGGTTGTCGCCCAATAAAAAGCCCCCTCACCCCTCCCTTCTCTCTCTCTGGGCTCTGGCTCTCCCTCTCTGAGGTCTCGCTCCCTGCTCTCCTCCCGTGGTTGGCCATGGTCGGCTGGCTCCACGTGGTCTGAACCAAACCTCCCCCCCCCATCCTATAATAAAGATCTGTGTACCCCTTTGCTCTGGACGTCCGCTCTCTTCTCCGCGGTACAGCCCGACACCAGACCGCCTCAACAACAGGTTTTCATTATTTGATTTAATTTTGATCCCCACCTCTCACAGACCTCTATCTCTAAGCTACCTTGTTGATTTCCCTTTTAGCAAGAGTAGTTTGAACAGAACTGTCCTGGAATCCATGCCTTTCGTGAACACCATAGTTGGAGTCATTCATTGCACCTAAGTAACCTGCAGGAATATTGCTCACCGTTGAAACCCTGCCTACCTACTCTCAGGATTGCTTAATTTTTTTTTTGTCATACTACTATCACTTACCTACTTCAATAGTCATGTTTGTTTATCTTTACACCTAAATAATTCTAAAGGACCACCTTTTTCTTAGCTCTTGTAACTACACATACTTTTGACCTAAATGCTCCAAATTTCTGAAATATCAAGCAAAAGCACAGATAAATTTACCTTTTTGGACAGCAAGTCAATCAGACAGCAAAACTTTGTGAGTACCTGTCCTTCTCTGAAAGGCAAAGCTCTGCAACTGGGGTTGAGCTTGGAAGCAGGAGTAAGCCGCACCCCATGCCACAAACTGTCACTCATGACCCTGCACAACTGTAAGGAGCAGAATACTGTTGCTCTATGCCATGGCAACTCCCTGGCTCCATCTTCTAGGGGCAGCCAGGAATCAGCTAGTTAGGGATAATGGTGCACTGCTAATATGACCATGTTTCACCTCTGTGCTCCCACGTGTTCTGGCTACACACGCTTCCCTGTATCTTCAAGGGGCTCACTGCAATGACAAAGAGACCCCCGGCAAGATGGCCTCTGTTTATACAGAAATGCTTATTTCAGTAAGATAAGCAAAAGTATTTTCTCTGTCTTTAGGAAAAGGCATCCATGCACCTGTTCCCATTCATTCTAGGCAGCTGAGAATAAGAGGAACAATTACTCAAACTTGCAGCAGCTACAAATAAAAAGACATTCTTTCCTGCAAACCTCAGAGCTGAAACATTTTTGATATGGCAAATGCTCTGATCCTGTAGAAAGCTACAAACTACCTTAGAGAAGCTAGTAATCCAGATAACAGGGCAGACATGCTCTGATCTACCATATCATTAGAAAGGAAACCAGAGGAAGTTGGTTGGTTGGACTTGAGTACTGTGAAAATCTGGAGAGCACCTGACAGGCTCTTGGGCTGAGAGTCAAACAGGAGATAACATGGAATATATCAGAAGAAAAATTCCCAAGCAAATCCCTCTACCTATATATCAAATATTCTTTCTGGGAAATATAACTAACAAAGAAAGTGGCAAGTTATTTGGGGAAAAATATCGTATGTCTATTCTATAGAGGATCATTCATAATATATATATATATACATATACATATACATATACATATACATATACATATACATATACATATACATATACATATATATATATTACTACTCCCTGGAGGTGGTGCAGTGGATAAAGTGCTGGACTATAAATAGATGGTAACTTGGGAGTCGGGCGATAGTGCAGCAGGTTAAGTGCACGTGGCACAAAGTGCAAGGACCGTTTTAAGGATCCAGGTTCAAGCCCCTGGCTCCCCACCTTCAGGGGAGTCACTTCACAGGTGGTGAAGCAGATCTTCAAGTGTCTCTCTGTCTCTCTTCTTCTCTATCTCCCCTTCTCTCTCAATTTCTCTCTGTCTCTATCCAATAATAAAACATAAAAATAGGTGGTGACTTTAAACCCCCACTATTGCATTTACTAGTTCTAGTTATCTCTCACTCTCTCTCTCTCCCACTTCTTCCCTCCTTTCCTCTCTCCCTCTCTCCCTCTCTTCCTCCTTCCATCCCTCTCTCTCACTTTCTCTCTCCTTTCTTTCCTCTCATTAATAAATCTTTTTAAAAATATATATGCCCACACCTATGGACATCTAATTTTAGACAAGGGGACCCAAACTATTGCTGGGCTAGCTTTGAGGGGTTTTCTTCCTGGGCACATGCTCTCTGGGTTGGAGAAAATGACCAGAACCAACCTGGGCTGCTGCTTACTCAGTGAAGCAGGAGAGAGACCAGGAACTTGTGGTGGAGCAGAAACAAAATGCAATGCCTTTATTGATTAGAGACAACACCTTTATATATATCTTTAACTGGAAGTGGCAAGTGGGAAAAGGAAATGGCTAGGAGAGGGGGTAGAGAAAAGAAAAGAGCTCGAAGGTAGAAAACTTCCATAGCAGCTGTTGTCAAGGTTCTAACTAGTGGGATAAACCAATACCCTGCAGGCAGGGAGGGTCTCAGGCAAAACAATGATTATATAAATAGACCACAGTATCAACTATGGAGCAGGGGGGCTAGCGTAATGCCCAACAAACTATTAAATGTGACTTCCAGAGGCGGGGCTACAAGCAGCAGCAGATCTCTTTCTCTCCTCTCCTCTCCTCTCCCGGATCAACTAGGAATACCAAAGGAGACCACCAGGGGCCACAACAAGACAGGACTAGAACAACTACAGGAACACCAAATTACCGGTGAGTGCAAACACATGTGGCTGGTGACAGAGAGGAGCCTAGGGAGAGATTAAGTGGCTTGTAACAGTCCTGCAGTTTATCAGTTGAGACACCACCTCCAATCTGTTCCACCAACAAGGGGACAGCTGAAGGGATGAGAGGCCTTCTCGGGGGACTCACCAAGTGCAACTCTGAGTCTCTATTGCTACTGCCATCAGAATCTAGAGCAGCGGCAGGGAGGGACACCAGGGGACAGAGAGATCTAACCAGGAAATTCAGGAGAAGACCTATACCTCTGTGTCATAGCTGAGGGGCTGTGAAAGTCTCTTTGCATAACCACTGGAGTATCTCTGCCACACCCTGCTTTATCTCTTGGTCAGGAGTCAGTGATTAAACTAAGAAGCCTACTTATAGTTTAAAAGCCCTCAGGCTCCCATAGCCTACAGGGAAGAACAAGAAAAAGAGACTTTTAAACCACTGAGCTCCAACTCAAGGATTAAAATACTATTGAAACAACTGTTAACTTCCACCACTGTGAACCTTTTACCTTACTTAGACACAAGTTAATCCAGGAAATAGTGATCAGTAATTTGAAAAGTACTGAGAGAGGGAACTCATAAAATAATATATAAAACGGTTAAACAAAAGAAGAAATAATGGTGAAACAAACCAGGACAAGAGTCCAGCTAAATTCTCCCCAAAGGGTGAAGCACAAAATAACGAGTTCTGTTGCTATGCTTCACATTGGTTTGGTCTTGCTCTCCCCTGCCGGGAGATTTGGTTTGGCCCTTGCTAGTTTTCGCACTACTCCCTTCTCCCCGCCCCCTATTCTACATACTTCCTGAGTTCCTGTGGCAGCCGATGGAGGAGAAGAATGCAGGACAGATCTGTGTGGTGATTAGTTTAGGACTCCCTCTCTGCCGCCAAAGGAGAAAGATGGAGGTGCACATTGCCCGCTCGTAAATAAAGACTAAACTGTGTTCTCAGCTCAGCCATGTGTCTCTGGTTGTCTCTGTTACCCGCCCCTGGAGCCAGCCCAGTTATAACAACATATGGCACCTACAACGTGGGATGTGACCTGCCCATCCCCCAGATAAGTGATGATTTGGCTACCTATGCACTATGACCTTCTCTTCTGCTTGTGAAGAGATCTCCAAAGGCCTCTGCCCTTTCTTCACAAGACTGTTTTGCTGTTTCTAGAACATTTATCTCTGGACCACTCTGGTTTCCACCCAACGCCAGCCCGCAGGAGCCCAACGCCAGCCCACATGAGCCGGCTTTCCACCATGTGGCATGGGGCATTGGGCGTGGGATCCCCACACACTGCTCAGCCACTGAGATCAGAGCAGCAGCCCATCCTGGCCACCACCCCGGGGCATCCTGGCCACCAACCTGGGGCACCTCGGCCTGCGCCTTCTGCATGGCCGGCCCGCCCGCCCTCCTGCTATGAAGTCTGGACAGATCCTGGACCACCCGTCGACCGTGGGCTCCCTGCTGAAACTGGGCCCCCTGCCCGAGATCCCCAACTTGGCTCTGAAGTCAGAAAAGCTAGAATACACAGAGATTCCTGCAGAGATCGCTACCTACAATTCCTGGAGCTGAAGTTGCATGAGAAGCCACCTCTGGACAACGCACTCTCCGAACAGCTAAGACAGTATAGATCTAAACTCGTGTTTAAAATGACATGTCTTCATAACAAAAGTTTTCCTCCTTGTGTATTGAAGACCATGTTTACGTGTGTGTTTAAAGTTTGGTAAACATTAACTTTAAGGTTAAAAATGTAACTTTAAGGCTATATTCTTACCAGACAGAGTTAAATGAAAAAGGTTTTCAACATAGTTCTCATAAAGGTAAAATTAACTTACATTTAAAGTCTGAGTTAAAAATCAATATATTTTAAGTAAGTTAGTCTAAAAAAAAACCTGCACACACCTAGGGTGTGTCTCCATCTTCAATGGGTGTAACAAAAGGTCAAATAGACTTGTTGATATGTAAAACTCTCGAATCCTTCTCAATGAGAAATGGCAGATTGCACAATGGTTATGCTAATGATTCTCATGCCTTAGATTTTTTTCCCATGGTTATTCTGTTTACCTTTCCACATTTTATTGTTAAAACGTTAAACAACCTTAAAATCATACTAAAGAAGACTTCCAATTGTAATAGAGTTATCAATTGTGGTAAACTTCTAATCTGCTACAAGTTTTGTTTCATAGTAAGTTAATTGCAGCAGTCAAGTTCTCTACAGAAAAGCAGAATTCCGATGGCTGACATTCCCCATCGAGACACAATTCACCCCCTGGCAATTCTTAGGTGGACATCTGCTTTGGACTGGCACTTCTATCAGACTCACTGGTACACCTCTTGGACACTTTGCACAAAACTAGCAGCTTCCCTTTATGCTGCTGGGTTTCTCAAAGACTGGCTGCAGGCAGCTGCCTTGGGACTCTTGGCCATATGTCCCCATGTTAGGTAATGCCCGTTGAGGCAAGTAACGCCCCCCAGAGGCAAAAGAAGCCTCCAGAGGCAGGAATGTTTTTTAGCTGATGAAGTCTTGCCCACAGAGGCAAAAACACCCCCCTCAGGCCTTCCCTTGGCAGCACACTGGTTCTTGTTGTTCACTTACATGTTTGTGCCAGTTTCTTTTTTGAAAATGTCTGTACGATATAGGTTTCTGTTCACCCCACACTTCTGATACTATGGTCATTTAGTTAAAAAGAAAAGGGGGAATTGTTGCTATGCTTCACATTGGTTTGGTCTTGCTCTCCCCCGCTGGGAGATTTGGTTTGGCCCTTGTTAGTTTTCGCGCTACTCCCTTCTCCCCACCCCCTACCCTACGTACTTCCTGAGTTCCTGTGGCAGCCGCCGGAGGAGAAGGGTGCAGGACAGATCTGTGTGGTGATTAGTTTTGAGAGTCCCTCTCTGCCACGGGAAGAGATAGAAGAGCACATGTTTTCCTGCTCGTGAATAAAGATTAAACTGCATTCTAAGCTCAGCTGTGTGTTTCTGGTCGGCCCTGTTACCCGCCCATGAAGCAAGCCCAGTTAAAACAACAGAGTTCAACATCCAAACACTAGCTAAGGAAATAATCACAGGAGTGAGTAAAGAGTATGAAAAAATTGTAATCAGAAATACAGGAACAACAAATGAGACTCTGGAAGAAACACTAATTATCTCAAGGTTATTAGAGAACTGAAAGCTGTGTTCTTAGCTGAGCTAAGAACACAACCAGCTGAACAAGCTAAAACATTATCAGAACAGGGCAACAAAATAGATGAACTCCAGAAAACAGTAGAGGGCAGAGAGAATAGAATCAATGAGGCTGAAGACAGAATTAGCAAGATCGAGGACGAATTAGAGACAACTAAAAAAGAATTAGGAGATCTCAAAAAGAGATTAAGAGATGCTGAAAACAACAACAGAGTCCTATGGGATGACTTCAAAAGAAACAATATACGCATTATTGGCTTACCAGAGGAAGAAAGAAAGGGAGAGGAAGAAAGCATTCTTCAGGCCATAATAGCGGAACACTTCTCTAGTCTAGACAACATCAAAGACATAAAGACTCAAGAAGCTCAGAGGGTACCAAAGAGAAGTAACCCAGACTTAAAGACACCAAGACATATCATACTTAGAATGGAAAGAAATAAGGATAAAGAAAGGATCCTGAAGGCTGCAAGAGAAAAACAAAGTCACCTACAAAGGAAAACCCATAATAATAGCAACATACTTCTCCACACAAACACTACAGGCCAGAAGAGAATGGCAAGATATCTATCGAGTGCTCAGTGACAAAGGCTTTCAACCAAGAATATTATATATTTCTATACTATCATTCAGACTAGATGGAAGCATCAAAACCTTCTCAGACAAGCAACAGATGAAGGAATCAACTATCACCAAGCCTGCCCTGAAAGAAGTTCTGAAAGCTCTCCTATAAACTGTCAGACCACCATAAATAGGTCATATATGAGAACACTCTAAAACTCTACAAGAATGGCGTTAAAGTATCTTCAATCTTTGATATCAATAAATGTCAGTGGCCTCAATTCACCTATTAAAAGACACAGAGTAGAAAGATGAATCAGAAAATACAACCCAACAATATGCTGTCTACAGGAAACACACCTAAGTCAACAAGACAAACACAGACAAAAAGTGAAAGGATGGAAAACTATCATACAAGCCAATGGCCCACAAAAATGGCAGGAACAGCTATTCTCATATCTGACATGATAGACTTTAAAATAGATAAGATTTAAAAAGATAGGAATAGACACTACTTAATGCTCAGAGTATCAGTCAATCAAAAGACTTAAGAATTATTAACATCTATGCACCCAATGAGAAGCCATCTAAATACATCAAATGTCTACTGAAAGAGCTACAGCAATATATTAACAGCAACACAGTCATAGTAGGGGACTTCAACACACCACTCTCTCAACTTGACAGATCATCCAGGCAGAAAAATCAATAAAGAAATAAGGGAGCAAAATGAAGAGATACATAAACTAGAACTATTAGACATTTTCAGAGTCATTTATCCCAAGAAACTGGAATATACATTTTACTCAAATCCACATGGGTCATTCTCAAGGATAGACCATATGTTAGGCAAAAAAGACAGCATCAGTCAATTCAAGAGCATTGAAATCATCCCAAGCATCTTCTCAGACCACAGTGGAATGAAAAGAACACTTAACAATCAACAAAAGATTAGTAATAGTCCCAAAATGTGGAAGCTCAACAGTACACTTCTTAACAACTTCTCAGTCAAAGAGGAAATAAAGTAAGAAATCAAAATGTTTCAAGAGTTCAATGAAAATGAAGACACAAGCTATCAAAATATTTGGGAAACAGCTAAGGCAGTACAGAGAAGGAAGATCAAAGCCAAACAAGCACACATTAGGAAACAAGAAAAGGCACAAATAAACAGCCTGATTGCACATCTTAAAGACTTAGAAGAAGAAGAACAAAGGAACACTAACCAGAAGGACAGAAATCACTAAAGTTAGGGCAGAAATAAATAATCTTGAGAATAAGAAAAGCATACAAAAGATCAACGAAAGTAAATGTTGGGTCTTCAAAAGAGTGAAAAAAATCGACAAACCTTTAGCCAGACTCACAAAACAAAAAAGGGGGAAGACTCAAATAAACTGGATACTAAATGAAAGAGGAAATATCACAACAGACACTGCAGAAATACAACATACCATGCGAGGCTTCTATGAACAACTATATGCCACCACGCTAGAGAACCAGGAAGAAATGGAAGATTTCCTACATACCTACCAACTTCCAAAACTAGTAAAGAGGAAGTGGATAACATGAACAGGCCCATCACAGCTAATGAAATTGAAACATTTATCAAAAATCTTCCCAAAAATAAAAGTCCTGGACCAGATGGTTTTACAAATAAATTCTACAAAACCTTCAAAGAAGAACTAATATCTCTACTTTTAAAAGTCTTCAGAAGATTGAAGACACAGAATACTCCCTGCCAGCTTCTGTGAAGCATACATCACTTTGATACCAAAAGCAGACAGGGACACAACCAAAAAGGAAAACTACAGACCAATATCTCTGATAAACATAGATGCTAAAATATTGAACAAAATTCTAGCCAACTGGATACAGCAGTATATTAAAAAGATTGTTCATCATGACCAAGTGGAGTTTATCCTAGGCATGCAGGGTGGGTTTAATATATGTAAATCAGTCAACATGATCCAACACATCAAAAAAATCAAGACCAAAAACCACATGGTCATATCAACAGATGCAGAGAAAGCCTTTGACAAAATCCAAACATCCCTTTTATGATCAAAACACTACAAAAATGCGAATAGATAGAAAATTCCTGAAGATAGTGGTTTCTATATATAGCAAACCTACAGCCAACATCATACTCAATGGTGAAAAACTGGAAGCATTTTCCCTCAGATCAGGTACTAGAAAGGGCTACCCACTATCACCATTACTATTCAACATAGTGTTGGAAGTTCTTGCCATAGCAATCAGGCAGGAGCAAGGAATTAAATGCATGCAGATTGGAAGAGAAGAAGTAAAACTCTCCCTATTTGCAGGACACATGATAATATACATAGAAAATCCTAAGGAATCCAGCAAGAAGCTTTTGGAAATCATCAGGCAATACAGTAAGGTGTCAAGCTACAAAATTAACATTCAAAAGTCAGTGGCATTCCTCTATGCAAACACTAAGTTAGAAGAAATTGAAATCCAGAAATCAATTCCTTTTACTAAAAGAAGTGAAAGATTTGTATACTGAAAATTATGAATCACTACTCAAGGCTATTAAAAAAGACACAAAGAAGTGGACAGATATTCCATGTTCATGGGTCGGAAGAATTCACATTATCAAAATGAATATACTACCCAGAGCCATAAACAAATTTGATGCTATCTCCATCAAGATCCCTACCACATTTTTTAGGAGAATAGAACAAATGCTACAAATGTTTATCTGGAACCAGAAAAGACCTAGAATTGCTAAAACAATCTTGAGAAAAAAGAACAGAACCAGAGGCATCACACTCCCAGATCTCAAATTTTATTATAGTTCCATTGTCATCAAAACCACTTGGTACTGGAACATGAATACACTGACCAGTGGAATAGAACTGAGATCCCAGAAGTGAGCCCCCACACCTATGGACATCTAATCTTTGACAAAGGAGCCCAGACTATTAATTGGGGAAAGCAGAGTCTCTTCAACTAACGGTGTTGGAAACAATGGGTTGAAACATGCAGAACAATGAAACTGAACCACTGTATTTCACCAAATACAAAAGTAAATTCCAAGTGGATTGAGGACTTGTTAGACCAGAAACTATCAGATACTTAGAGGAAAATATTGGCAGAACTCTTTTCCGCATACATTTTAAAGACATCTTCAATGAAACGAATCCAATTACAAAGAAGACTAAGGCAAGCATAAACCTATGGGACTACATCAAATTAAAAAGCTTCTTCACAGCAAAAGAAACCACTACCCAAACCAAGAGACCCCTCACAAAATGGGAGAAGATCTTTACATGCCATACATCAGACAAGAGTTTAATAGCCAGAATATATAAATAACTTGCCAAACTCAACAACAAGACAACAAATAACCCCATCCAAAAATGGGGGGAGGACATGGACAGAATATTCACCACAGAAGAGATCCAAAAGGCCGAGAAACACATGAAAAAATGCTCCAAGTCTCTGTCAGAGAAATGCAATTAAAGACAATAATGAGATACTACTTTACTCCTGTGAGAATGTCATACATCAGAAAAGGTAATAGCAGCAAATGCTGGAGAGGGTGTGGGGTCAAAGGAACCCTCCTACACTGCTGGTGGGAATGTCAATTAGTCCAACCTCTGTAAAGAACAGTCTGGAGAACTCTCAGAAAGCTAGAAATGGACCTACCCTATGATCCAGCAATTCCTCTCCTGGGGATATATCCTAAGGAACCCAACACACTCATCCAAAATATCTGTGTACACATATGTTCTTGGCAGCACAATTTGTAATAGCCAAAACCTGGAAACCCAGGTGTCCAATAACAGATGAGTGGCTAAGCAAGTTGTGGTATATATACACAATGGAATACTACTCAGCTGTAAAAAATGGTGACTTCACTGTTTTCAGCCAATCTTGGATGGACCTTGAAAAATTCATGTGAAGTGAAATAAGTCAGAAACAGAAGGATGAATATGGGATGATCTCACTCTCAGGCAGAAGTTGAAAAAGAAGATCAGGAAAAAAAAAAAACAAACCACAAGTAGAACCTGAAATGGAATTGGCGTATTACACCAAAGTAAAAGACTCTGGGGTGGGTGGGGAGAATACAGGCCCAAGAATGATGACAGAGGACCTAGTGGGGGTTGTATTGTTATATGGGAAACTGGGGAATGTTATGCATGTACAAACTGTTGTATTTACTGTTAAATGTAAAACATTAATTCCCCAATAAAGAAATTTAAAAAACTATTAAATGAAGAAAGAAAAGCACCTTCAATAAATGGTGTTGAGAAAACTGAGTTGAAATGTGCAGAAGAATGAAACTAAACCCCTATAATTTACCACACCAGAAAAATAATCTCCGAATGGATCAAGAACTTGGATGTTAGACCAGAAATTATCGAGTACTTAGAGGACAATATTTGCAGCACTCTTTTCCATTAAAATTTTTTAGGCATCTTCAATTATACAAATCCAATTGCAAGGAAAGCAAGATTTTTTTTTTAAAAAATGGGACTACACCAAAGAAGAGAGCAGTTTAAAAACAGAAGATAGGGTCTGGGTGGTGGTGCACCTGTTTGAGCACACATGTTACAATGCACAAGGACCCAGGTTCAAGCCCCTGGTCCCTACCTGCAGGAGAAAGGCTTTGCCAGTGATTAAGTAGTAATGTAGGTGTCTTCCATTTATTTATTTATTTACTTATTTACTTATTTATTTATTTTAAAAGGAGTTATTAGCAAAACCATAGGATAGGAGGGGTGCAACTCCACACAATTCCCACCACCATATCTCTATATCCCATCCTAATAGCTTTCCCATTCTTTATACCTCTGATAGCTTTCCCAATTCTTCATCCCTCTGGGAGTATGAACTAAAGGTCATTGCAGGTGGCAGAAGGTGGAAGGTCTGGCTTCTATAATTGCTTCCCTGCTAAACATGGGCATTGACTGGTCGGTCCACACTCCCAGCCTGTTTCTCTCTTTCCCTAGTAGGGTGTGTCTCTGGGGAAGCAGAGCTCCAGGACTCATTGGTGGGGTCATCTATCTGTCCAAGGAAGTCTGGTCGGCATCATGCTGCCATCTGGAACCTGGTGGCCAAGTAATGAAACTGAAGGGTTGTCATTCCACACCTGAAGTCTCCGGACACAGTCTGAAGTGAAACATGCTGAGGTGTCACTCGTTGCATTGATTAGGTTGTGATCAGTGGTTGCAATATTATTTGATATGAATTGAGAGAAGCATGCAGGAAAGTGTGTCCCACCCTAAGGTTTCAGGACTGGGGGAAATATATGCTCTATAGTGGAAATGTGAGGTTCCTGTTATCTTGGGGTTCAAGAAGACAATGGATAGTTATTGTTATCATTATATTATTTGGTAATTGGGTTAACTTTGAAAAGTCCCTTTTTTAGGATTTGCTGTATATGTAGGTGTCTTTCTTTCTCCCCTTACTCTCTCAATTTCTCTGTCTCTATCCACTAAATAAAGCTACTTAAAAAAAATTTTTTTAAAGATAACGTGTCCTTTCAGGCAAAAGGGATGGAATTGGAGGTGATTATGCTTAGAAAAATAAGTAAAAAAATGAAAGACAACTACCAGACAACTCATGTGACATCTAGAGAACTGAATTACATGAAATTGCAAAGAAAAGAAAAAAGAAAAATAAGAAACTGTTTCTAGGACTTTATGAAAACTCTGATAGTTATCTGTTATCCTTGGGAAATGGGGTGGGGGTGGAGACATAGAACCTTGTGGGTGGGTGCAGTGTGGACCAATACTCTGTAATCTTACAATCTCGTAACCCACTATTAATTATAAATGGAAAAAAAAAGCAAGCGGGAGGCTAGGAGAAAACACTTGCACACCACACATCTATCAAGTGGTTGATATCAAACATCTATAAAGAACTCATACAATTCAACAGAAGGAAAAAGTACAACCCAATAATAAAAAAGGTGAAAGATATGAATAGATAGTTCTCTCATGAAGAGATGGCACATAGCCCAGGTTGCATTATTCACAATAACCAGAATATAGAGGCAATTTGATTGCCCATCAACTAATGTCTAGACAAAGAAGTTACAAGACATAAACTCAATGGAGTACTGCACAACATTGTGTTCTTAACGACAAAATAGATGGAAATAGAGTTGATTATGCCTAGTGAAGTAAGCAAAGAAACGAACAACTACTGGATGGTTTGACTCATGTGAAATATAGAGAACTGAAATACATAAACTTGAAAAAAATATATAGTAGTCAGCCCTTCTCTAAGACTTTGGGAGATTCTGGGCAGGGTGGTGGCGTACCTGGTTGAGTGCACATGTTACAATGTGCAAGGACCTGGGTTCAAGCCCCCAGTCCCCACCTGCAGGGGGAAAGCTTCACACGTGGTGAAGCAGTACTGCAGGTGTCTCTCACCCTCTCTGTCCCTCCCTTCCCTCTCGATTTCCGACTTTGGGAGAACCATGATGGTTATCATTGGTGGGGAAAGAACACAGAACTTTGGTGGTAGGAATTGTGGAACTCTACCCTTATTAGCTTATAATATTATAAATCACTAAAAAAGATTTTTAAGTGAGAAGGGACAATAAAGATTGCTTATAGCATGTATATATATATATGGGTCAATTGACAAAATGTTATAAGAGACTGAATGACCAAATGGAACTGAGAGAGTAAAGAGTTAAGAGGGTAGGGGTAGTTTAGTGCTACAAGGTTGTATATAATTATATGTATGAGTCCAGAAGGCAGTCTAGATGTAAGGAAGGAAGGAAGGAAGGAAGGAAGGAAGGAAGGAAGGAAGGAAGGAAGGAAGGAAAGAAGGAAGGAAGGAAGGAAGGAAGGAAGGAAGGAAGGAAGGAAGGAAAGAAGGAAGGAAACAGGAAAAAAGGGAAGAGGTGGGGGTTGGGAAGGAAGACTCTTGAAGGGAAGACAGTCAAGCCAGTGAGGATTATGCAATAACAACGAAAGAAGAGAGGAGGTAAGGAACAAACCACAGTTATAATAGGGGATGGGGACCACAGATATGGTAATGCTGAAGCCACAAACTGAAAGAAAATGGGGGATTCCAAGGCAGAAGGAAAGCAAGGCCTGCTGGCAGTGAAGAAGATTGAGAGCTGCCAGCTTACATAGGCAGTGAGAGCAAACACAACTGCTCCTTCAAGCCCCCAAGTGCTATTGGCAAGAGCTGGTGTCCATAGGGGAGACAGGCGAGGGGAACAAGCATGTAGGTGGTGGGACCCTGGTAGGGTTTGGGTGGCAGGGACAGGCAGGAGAGAGGACCAGAACAAGGAATGTTCTGAGAAATAGACATTTTTATAATGATAGATAATCTAGAATCTCATTTTTTTTCCACAGGGTATGAGGCTTGTTGAAAAAGGTCAAGGACTCTGGGAGCCCCAATTCCTGTTCATCAAAAGCCATGTGCCACCACCACCACCACCACCACTCCCCACCACTCCCCATACTCAGTGGTTTCCCCCTGATAGAGAAGCCATGGTTATCCCTTCAGGTACAAGCTGTCCTTTGTATTGCAAATGCCTTTTACTCCACATCAAAAGGATCAATGACTGGGCTGCAAACTAAACTCAGCAATAACCTAGATCTGAGTGGCTACAATGCA
This sequence comes from Erinaceus europaeus, assembly GCF_950295315.1. Lineage (NCBI taxonomy): Eukaryota > Metazoa > Chordata > Mammalia > Eulipotyphla > Erinaceidae > Erinaceus > Erinaceus europaeus. The sequence goes on along the minus strand of NC_080164.1, from coordinate 115,083,189 downwards.
ACTAGGAAAGTACTACCTGGTATTCTGTGCAGGGCCTGAAAGACAGCTCTGCCTCAGAGCACTGGTCTTACATAATATAAGTCACAGGTTCAACTCCCAGCACCCAATTCCCAGTACCACCATATGCTAGAGCAGAGTGGTGCTCTGCTCTTCAATCACTCATTCCCTCTCATAAAAATAAATAAGCATGAGCATTGACAAGTCGATCCATACTCCAAGCCTGCCTCTCTCTTTCCCTAGTAGGGAAGGGCTCTGGGGAAGCAGAGCTCCAGGACAGATTGGTGGGGTTGTCTGTCCAGGGAAGTCTGGTAGGCATCATGCTAGCATGTGGAACCTGGTGGCTGAAAAGAGAGTTAACATAAAACGCCAAACTAATTGTCGACCAATAATGGACCTAAAGGCTGGAATAGTGCAGATGAAGAGTTGGTGGATCCTCCATTTTGTAGTTAGCAAGTAGGCATATTTTAGTTAAATTCCAAAGGGCCTGTGACTATACTAGTTTTTTTTTTTTTTTCTTTCTTCCCCTGAGCCTGAAATCTGATATCCAGGTGGATCCAAGTTATTGTCTGGGGAGATGATGTCATGGCTGGAAAAAGAACTAGAAAGCTGGATCAGGGGAGAGAGTAGCTCCCTAATATGGGGAAGGTGTATAAAAATTGTTGACTATAAACCCCATTGATTTGATGTGATGTGGGGCCCATATTCAGTTTAGGAGCCTATGTGACCTCTACATCCCTGTAGATCTGAGCTCATGTTCAGCAGGGAAGCAATTACAGAAGCCAGACCTTCCACCTTCTGCATCCCACAATGACCTTGGGTCTATATTCCCAGAGAGTTAAAAAAATAATAATAAAGCTATCAGTGGATGGGACGGGATACAGAGTTCTGGTTGTGGGAACTGTGTGGAGTTGTACCTCTGTTATCCATTGGTTTAGTCAGTGTTTCCTTTATATAAATAGAAAATTAAAATAAATAAATAAATAAGCAGTTTGGGAATCTCAGGACTTCCAGAATAGGGCCCCAGCTAATGGGGTGGCCTGATAGTGACTAAAGAGTCATCCTTAAAGTATACCAGTCTCTTGCCCTTATTCAGCTTTTGCAGTCCTTGCTTTGATAAGGATAGCTTTGGAGTAAGTGAGGGAAGTGTAATAGGAAGTAGGTGAGGAGGGTAGCTAAGTCTAAGTAGACACTATTTCATTATGGACTTTATACTGACTCACTACAGACTATTGTGTACTTTTGCTTTCAGGTATATATTTTGCCCTAGTTTATGGATACATGTGAACATATGCTCTATCTCATGGGATCTGGTCTATATCTAGGTTGTGGGATTTTGTTAGGAAGTGAACCACCTGGAATGGAATTAGAGAATACTATGAAAGGAAAAGTCTCACCCAAGTAATGAAGGTGAAGGGTTGATATTCCATGCCTGATGTCTCTGGACACAGTCTGAAGTGAAGCATGCTGAGGTGGTACTCATTGCATTGATTAGGTTGGCATTGGCAGATGCAATATCATTTGGTATGAATTGAAAGAAGCATGCAGGAAAGAGAGCCCCACCCTAGAGGTGCCAGGACTGGGGGAAATATAGGCTCTATAGAGGAAGTGGGAGGTTCCTGCTGTCTTAGGGTTTAAGAAGTCAGTAGATAGGGGGTCGGGTGGTAGCACAGTAGGTTACAGGCACATGGTGCAAAGCACAAGTACTGGTGGAAGGACCCTGGTTTGAGCCCCCAGCTCCCCACCTGCATGGGGGTTGCTTCACAGGCAGTGAAACAGGTCTGCAGGTGTCTATCTCTCCCCTCTGTCTTCCCCTCCTCTCTCCATTTCTCTCTGTCCTATCTGACAACAATAACAACAATAAAAATGACAATAACAAGGGCGATGACAAGGGCAACAAAGTGAGAAAAAATTGGCCTCCATGATCAGTGGATTCACAGTGCAGGCACCAAGCCCCAGGGATAACCCTGGAGGCAAAAAAAAAAAGAAGAAGAAGAAGAAGGCAACAGATAGTTATTGCTATAATCACAATATTTGGCAATTGGGTTAACTTTGAAATATTCCTTCGTTAGTATTTGCTGTATCATACAAAACATCACCATAATTTATGTCCTTTGACATTATTAGTATATAGCTGTGCCACTGATTGCTTCTGTTCTCCCTGGTTTAAGCTTTTAAGAAAGTAAACATATCAAAGACTCAACCTATGTATTTAAAAGACTCAGTCTGTGCTTTAAAAAGTTTGAAACATTCAATAAATTTTTCCCTTCTCATATTAATTAAATAGACTTTGAATAAATCCCCCTCTCCATTTTCACTGGTCATCTCTATCTCTAACAACAAAATAGACCCTTTTGTGGGCCCCCATAGGACTTTGCCCTCAATGTAAATCAACAACAGTAGAGAATGTTCTATCCTTCAAAAGGAGGATGCACAACACACTCTATGCTACACCTGAGGAAGATGGGTCGATACTGGAGCAGCTTATGACCACAGAATGTGAGCTCAGATCTACACGGAAGCAGAGGTTACGTAGGCTCCTAAGCTGAATATGGGCCCCAGACCACATCAAATCAATGGGGTTTACAGCCAATAATATGAATACATCTTCCCCATGTTAGGGAGCTACTCTCTTCCCTAATCCAGCTTTCTGGTCTTTTCCCAGCCATGACATCACCTCCCCAGACAATAACTTGGATCCACCTGGATATCAGATTTCAGGCTCAGGGGGAAAAAGAAAACTAATATAGCCATAGGCCCTTTGGAATATAATTAAAATATGCTTACTAGCTATCTGCAAAATAGAGGACCCCCCTACTCTTCATCTGCACTATTCCAGTCTCTAGGTACATGATTGTTCAACAATTTGTTTGGCTTTGTATGTTAACTCTTGTTTCAACCACCAGGTTCCAGATGATACCATGATGCTGACCAGACTTCCCTGGACAGACAACCCCACCAATATGTCCTGGAGCCATGCTTCCCCAGAGCCTAGGGAAAGAGAAAGGCAGACTGGGAGTATGAATCAACCTGTCAATGCCCATGTTAATCAAGGAAGCAATTAACGAAGCCAGACCTTCCATATTCTGCATCCCACAATGACCTTGGGCCCATACTCCCAGATGGTTAAAGAATAGGAAAGCTTAGGGAGTCGGGCGGTAGCGCAGTCAGTTAATTGCACTTGATGCAAAGCACAAGGACTGAGTAAGAATAGGAAAGCTATCAGGGGAGGGGATGGGATACAGAGTTCTGGAGGTGGGAATTGTGTGGAGTTGTACCCCTCTTATCCTATGGCTTTATCAATGCTTTTTTTTATAAGTAAAAAATAAATAAATAAATAAGCAGGTGTTCAAGTGGTGGCACACCTACTTGCTTAACTATACAAGCTACAGTGAGCAAGGACCTGAGTTCCCAACCTGCAAGGGCTGGGAAGCTTCATGAGCTGTGAAGCAGTGCTACAGGTGTCGCTCTGTGCCCCTATCTCCCTTTTTCCTCTCAATCTCTCTCTGTCTCTATCCAATAAATAAATAGGACACATCCTTAGAAATAAATACATAATTCAAAATGTTTAAAAGAAGGAAAGAAAAGAAATGGTCAATGCTACACAAGGAAGAGAAAGAGGGAGAGGAGAGAGAAAAAGACCTCCCAGAGCACAAGGCTTTTCTTCAATAACTCTGGAGAATACTGAGCCAAATGGCAACTCATGACCTTCAACAGTAAATACAATAGTTTGTACATGCATAACATTTCCCAGTTTTCCATATAACAATACAACCCCCACTAGGTCCTCTGTCATCCTTCTTGGATCTGTATTCTCCCCACCCACCCACCCCAGAGTCTTTTACTTTGGTGCAATATGCCAATTCCAGTTCAGGTTCTACTTGTGTTTTCTTTTCTAATCTTGTTTTTCAACTTCTGCCTGAGAGTGAGATCATCCCATATTCATCCTTCTGTTTCTGACTTATTTCACTTCACATGAATTTTTCAAGGTCCATCCAAGAACGGCTGAAAATGGTGAAGTCACCATTTTTTATAGCTCAATAATATTCCATTGTATATATATACCACAACTTTCTCAGCCACTCATCTGTTGTTGGACACCTGGGTTGCTTCCAGAATTTGGGTATTACAAATTGCGGTGCCAAGAACATATGTGTACACAGATCTTTTTGGATGAGTGTGTTGAATTCCTCAGGATATATCCCCAGGAGAGGAATTGCAGGATCATAAGGTAGGTCCATTAATAGCCTTCTGAGAGTTCTCCAGACTGTTCTCCACAGAGGCTGGACAAATTGATATTCCCACCAGCAGTGTAGGAGGGTTCCTTTGACCCCACACCCTCTCCAGCATTTGCTGCTGTTACCTTTTCTGATGTATGACATTCTCACAGGAGTGAAGTGATATCTCATTGTTGTCTTTATTTGCATTTCTCTGACAGAGACTGGGAGCATTTTTTCATGTGTTTCTCGGCCTTTTGGATCTCTTCTGTGGTGAATATTCTGTCCAAGTCCTCCCCCCATTTTTGGATGGGGTTATTTGTTGTCTTGTTGAGATTTGCAAGTTCTTTATATATTCTGGTTATTAGCCTCTTGTCTGATGTATGACATGTAAAGATCTTCTCCCATTTTGTGAGGGGTCTCTTGGTTTGGGTAGTGGTTTCTTTTGTTGTGAAGAAGCTTTTTAATTTGATGTAGTCCCATAGGTTTATGCTTGCCTTAGTCTTCTATGTAATTGGATTTGTTTCATTGAAGATGTCTTTAAAATTTATGCAGAAAAGAGTTCTGCCAATATTTTCCTCTAAGTATCTGATAGTTTCTGGTCTAACATCCAAGTCTTTGATTCACTTGGAATTTACTTTTGTATTTGGTGAAATACAGTGGTTCAGTTTCATTCTTCTGCATGCTTCAACCCATTGTTTACAACACCATTTGTTGAAGAGACTCTGTTTTCCCCATTTAATAGTCTGGGCACGGTTGTCAAAGAATAGATTCCATAGTTGTGAGAACTTACTACTAGCTCTCAATTCTATTCCACTGGTCAGTGTGTCTATTCTGTTGCAATACCAAGCAGTTTTGATGACAATGGCCCTATAATGCAATTTGAAATATCCAAGTTTGATGCCTCCAGTTCCGTTCTTTCTTCTCAACATTGTTTTGGCAATTCTAGGTCTTTTCTCGTTCCAGATAAACATTTGTAGCATTTGTTCTATTCTCCTAAAAAATGTGGTTGGGATCTTGATGGAGATAGCATTAACTTTGTTTATGGCTCTGGGTAGTATATTCATTTTGATGATGTGAATTCTTCCAACCCATGAACATGGAATATCTTTCCACTTCTTTTGTGTCTTTTTCGATTTCTTTGAGTAGTGACTCATAATTTTCAGTGTACAAGTCTTTCACTTCTTTGGTTAGGTTTATTTCTAGATATTTTATTGTGTTTTTTTTTTGCTATAGTAAAAAGAATTTCTATCTGGATTTCATCTTCTTTTAATTTATTGTTTGCATAGAGGAATGCCACTGACTTTTGAATGTTAATTTTGTAGCTTGACATTACTGTATTGCCTGATGATTTCTAAAAGCTTCTTGCGGGATTCCTTAGGATTTTCTATGTATATTATCATGTCATCTGCAAATAGGGAGAGGTTGACTTCTTCTCTTCCAATCTGCATGCATTTAATTCCTTGCTCCTGCCTGATTGCTATGGCAAGAACTTCCAACACTATGTTGAATAGTAATGGTGATAGTGAGTAGCCCTGTCTAGTACCTGATCTGAGGGAAAATGCTTCCAGTTTTTCACCATTGAGTATGATGTTGGCTGTAGGTTTGCTATATATAGAAACCACTATCTTCAGGAATTTTCCATCTATTCCCATTTTTTGTAGTGTTTTGATCATAAAAGGGATGTTTGGATTTTGTCAAAGGCTTTCTCTGCATCTGTTGATATGACCATGTGGTTTTTGGTGTTGTTTTCGATGGCTTAAGTTGTTTTCTCCGGGCTGGCTTCACGGGCGGGTAACAGACGACCAGGGACTCATAGTTGAGCTGTAGGCAGTATCTCTTTATTCATGCAGGACGCAGCACAATCTAAGACGAGCTAAGCTAAACTCAAGGTAAAGTACTCTAAAACTCACAATGCTGTCTTTATATATACTTGCCAAGTAGGGTGGAAACAGGATGTGACATAGAGAGGGTGAAGAGAAAAGTGACTGGTGAAAATCAGAGTGTGACAAAGAAGGGGCAGAGCAGGAGAGAATCTTATCACTGAACCACAATGCCCTGGAGGGAGGGTGGAACTTGTTAACAGTGATTATGTAAATAGAATAGTGTTAAGCAGGGGGGATTTAAACCAAATGAAACAGAAGGGGTCTCATGCATAACAACATTTTGGTCTTGATTTTTTTGATGTGTTGGATCATGTTGACTGATTTACATATATTAAACCCACCCTGCATGCCTAGGATAAACTCCACTTGGTCATGATGAACAATCTTTTTAATATACTGCTGTATCCAGTTGGCTAGAATTTTGTTCAATATTTTAGCATCTATGTTTATCAGAGATATTGGTCTGTAGTTTTCCTTTTTGGTTGTGTCCCTGTCTGCTTTTGGTATCAAAGTGATGTATGCTTCACAGAAGCTGGCAGGGAGTATTCTGTGTCTTCAATCTTCTGAAGACTTTTAAAAGTAGAGATATTAGTTCTTCTTTGAAGGTTTTGTAGAATTTATTTGTAAAACCATCTGGTCCAGGACTTTTATTTTTGGGAAGATTTTTGATAAATGTTTCAATTTCATTAGCTGTGATGGGCCTGTTCATGTTATCCACTTCCTCTTTACTAGTTTTGGAAGTTGGTAGGTATGTAGGAAATCTTCCATTTCTTCCTGGTTCTCTAGCGTGGTGGCATATAGTTGTTCATAGAAGCCTCGCATGGTATGTTGTATTTCTGCAGTGTCTGTTGTGATATTTCCTCTTTCATTTAGTATCCAGTTTATTTGAGTCTTCCCCCTTTTTTGTTTTGTGAGTCTGGCTAAAGGTTTGTCGATTTTTTTCACTCTTTTGAAGACCCAACATTTACTTTCGTTGATCTTTTGTATGCTTTTCTTATTCTCAAGGTTATTTATTTCTGCCCTAACTTTAGTGATTTCTGTCCTTCTGGTTAGTGTTCCTTTGTTCTTCTTATTCTAGGTCTTTAAGATGTGCAATCAGGCTGTTTATTTGTGCTTTTTCTTGTTTCCTAATGTGTACTTTTATGGCTATAAACTTCCCTCTCAGTACTGCCTTCGCTTTGTCCGAAATATTTTGATAGCTTGTGTCTTCATTTTCATTGAACTCTTGAAACATTTTGATTTCTTACTTTATTTCCTCTTTGACTGAGAAGTTGTTAAGAAGTGTACTGTTGAGCTTCCACATTTTGGGACTATTACTAATCTTTTGTTGATTGTTAAGTGTTAGTTTCATTCCACTGTGGTCTGAGAAGATGCTTGGGATGATTTCAATGCTCTTGAATTTGCTGTCTTTGTGGCCTAACATATGATGTATCCTTGAGAATGAAACATGTGGACTTCAGTAAAATGTATATTCCAGTTTCTTGGGATGAATGACACTGAAAATACCCAATAGTTCTAGTTTATCTATTTCTTCATTTTGCTCCCTTATTTCTTTATTGATTTTTTTTCCCTAGAGGATCTGCCAAGTTGAGAGAGTGGGGTGTTGAAGTCCCCTACTATGACTGTGTTGCTGTTAATATATTACTGTAGCTCTTTCAGTAGATATTTGATGTATTTAGATGGCTTCTCATTGGGTGCATAGATGTTAATAATTCTTAAGTCTCTTGATTGACTGATACTCTGAGCATTAAGTAGTGTCCATTCCTATCTTTTTTAATCTTATCTATTTTAAACACTATCATGTCAGTTATAGAATAAGTTGTTCCTGCCCTTTTTCTGTGGGCTATAGGCCTGTATGATAGTTTTCCATCCTTTCACTGAGTCTCTGTTTGTCTTGTTAAATTAGGTGTGTTTCCTGTAGACAGCATATTGTTGGGTTGTGTTTTATGATCCATCTTTTACTCTGTGTCTTTTAATAGGAGAATTCAGCCAATTAACATTTATTGATATCAAAGACTGAAGATATTTTAATGCCATTCTTGTAGAGAATTACAGTGTTCTGATATATATCATATTTATGGTAGTCTGACTGTTTATAGGAGACCTTTCAGAATTCGTTTCAGGGCAGGCATGGTGATAGTTGATGCTTTCAACAGTTGCTTGCCTGAGAAGGTATTGATGCCTCCAATGAGTCTGAATGACAGTCTAGCAGGATACAGTGGTCTCGGTTGAAAGCCTTTGTCACTGAGCACTTGATAGATATCTTGCCATTCTCTTCTGGCCTATAGTGTTTGCTGCTTATCTTATGGGTTTTCCTCTGTAGGTATCACTTTGTCTTTCTCTTGCAGCCTTCAGGATCCTTTCTTTATCCTTTTTCCTTTCCATTCTAAATATGATGTGTCTTGGTGTCTTTAAGTCTGGGTTAATTCTGTTCGGTACTGTCTGAGCTTCTTGAATCTTTATGTCTTTAATGTTGTCTACACAAGAGAAATTCTCAGCTATTAAGTTCTGACAAATGATTTGTTCCCCTCCCTTTCTATCTTCCTCTGATAAGCCAATAATGTGAATATATTTCTTTGGAAGTCATCTCATAGGTCTTGTTCTTATAAGTATCACTTAATCTGAAGCAGAATGAAGGAAAAGCAGACTAACAGAAGATCAGGTTTGCAGATCAGAAACTTCTGACCCAGCCCTAACTCCAGCACTTCCTCCAGGAGCTACAGGTGCTGGGCACCTTCCAGCACCCCAACATCCTGAGGCTCCTGCAAGTGGCAGAGGAGGCCTACTCCATCCTGGTGGAGGAGGAGCTGTTCAGGGGAGAAAGAGGTAGCCATCAGGGTGAGACTTGCAGTGTGCAGACAAAGAGGCAGGGGTGCCCCAGGTGGTCTTCTCCTCTGAGGGGTCCCTTGAGGAGAACCTACACTGAACCTTCCCAGCTGGGGCTGGGTGAGGAAGCCCTGGGTCAGAGCTGGAGATGGAGCCTGAGTAGAGTCTGAGCTCTCCAGCTTCCAGATGGTCACCTTCCAGCAGAACCTGGAGGACTAACAACACCCTGACCAGACCTCCTATGAACCCCAGAACCCCTGAACCCATAGGCAGCTCATGTCCACACAAAATGTCCACAAATGTTCAGTACCCTAGAACCCTAGCCTCAAACCCTACTAAGGCTCAGACTTCCAGGACAACTAAGATTACAAGGATGGTTGACGTGCCCAAGGAGGGTTCAGATTCCCAGGATCACTCAAATGTGCAGCAAACTTCCCAGGATGAAGGCTTAACCCCTGAACCAACACTCAACCCACCAGAGCTGCTTTCCCTCTTTGACTGCACCTAGGCACTCAACCTCCCCCCCACCCCCAAACCCCAGGTGGAAATCCCAGAAGACAGGGAAACAGCCTCCCAAAGCCACTACACCAACCCCCACTTCTGACACCCATCAGACAGCACCTTTGTTTGGCAAGCTGCCCAGCTGCAAAATTTAACAGAACAAGTCCCTAACCCCAGACAGAAGACACTGTCCTCTCCCACATGTTCCCCTCAAAAGTCTAGTTGCGTTCAAAGTTTGGCTTTGTGGTCAACTGTCAAAGCCCAGTCCTTCCCTGTTGAGCTTAGCGACAGTCTCCCTACAAGGAACCAAATGGCTTTCTGACACAGTATGTCCTCAGACACCGCCACAGGGCCCCACCCTGTCTACACCAGTGTCACTGGATGGGCTCACAAAACTTGGCTCAGTGTACTGTGTGCTCCCAGCCTACCATTACCGTATTTTCATAGAATGCTAATCCAGAGCAGGCAGCCATCAAGGTCAGGCAACCCCAAGTCAAAGTATCTGTGCCTTCATTTCTCTCTCCCACCCAGCTTCTCCCCCTATTTGAGAGTGGCCCTGCCTGCCACACACAAAATCACACATATGAATTCTATCGCCTGATTCCTACAAAAGCAACAAACCAAGACAGTCTGACTCAGCAGGGGGATTGTAGATGGCCCTGTGGCTCCTGGTCAGAGGCACCAGGGAATAGGAAAGAACCCTGCTCAGGTGCTTACTCACAGCCCTGCTCTTGTCAGGAAATAGTCCTCTACACAGAGAAGGTGGCTGGGGAAGAGAGGCTGCAGAGAGGGTCAGAGACACACTCTCCTGCGCTACAAAATAACCTGGACCTCACTCTCTCATTAAACTCCAACAAAGAAAATACACTTTTGAAGAAGAAAGAAAATAAATCTGTTCTGTTAATATTGATTTTAATGAGAAAATAGATCTGTGAAAAGAATGATGCACAGAGAGAGACAGACCAGAGCTGGTGGTACGGGAGACTGATCCTGGAACCCCAGAGGTTTTGGGATGAATATCTCTTGGGTTTTCTTTTTTTTAAAAAAATTATTTATTTATTTATTTATACATTCCCTTTTGTTGCCCTTGTTGTTTTATTGTTGTAGTTATTATTGTTGTTGTTATTGATGTCACCACTGCTGCATAGGACAGAAGAAATGGAGACCAGAGGGGAAAACATAGAGGAGTAGAGAAAAATAAAGACCTGCTTCACCGCTTGTTAAGCGATTCCCCTGCAGGTGGGGAACCCGGGACTCAAACTGGCAATCATTATCTCTGTCCGTGTGCTTTTTGCCACCTGTGCTTAACCTGCTGAACTACTGCCCAACTCCCTGGGATGAATGCCTTTTGCAAAACCATGACATCACATTTCTCTGGGGTATCAAATGAAAAATAAAACATTTCTCCCTGGGGTAGTGATTTGTCCTACAGGAACTGAGCCCCAGGCATAACTATGGTGATAATAAAAAAACATCTAAAAAGAAATATGGAAGACAGTGCACTGCTCTCGACTACTCTCACCTGTTTCTTGTGTCCTTACTAACTATTGTGTTGCTAGAGAGTACACCCTAAAGCCATTCAAAGTGTCCAAGAAAACCAGTGGGTGTTCATTTCTTATCTTTTTTCATTTTGAGCACAGTGCCATGTCTGGTAAAATTAACCATTGCTGTTTTTTCCATTGCTAGGTGACTGGGTGTCCTATCTATTGTGAGGGGAACTTGTTTCTCTCTACCTCTTCTCTCCACTCTCCTTTTTCCCTCCTAGCTAATTAAAAAAAAAAAAACTTTCCTTGCATTCTCCTCCTTTTTTCTTCTTTCTTTCTTCCTTGCTTCCATTTTTTTTAATTATTTTCTTCCGTCCTCCTCCTTTTGTTTTCTGAATTCAGTGATACTTGCTTGTGAATTATTTGGGGGAAGAAGTATGACTAGAAGTGGAGTCTGTGTGTGTGTGTGTGTGTGTGTGTGTCTTCTCTACTTTCCATTCTCCCTTTTGTATCTCTAGAATTGATAGTGGACAGTAGATTTGCATAATTGTCTATTCTTGCTTTCCCTCTTTTCCTGCCTCTCTCTTATTCTATTTTTTGGTTGGTATTTGTTCTTGCACTGGAAGTGTTGTTTGACTAAATGAGACTGGTTGAATTGCATCAGATATTGCTTCAGTTATTATTGCTATAATTTCTGAGGTTGGATATATGCACTTGTCATAAAGGTCTTTAGTATAGCATGGCTTGTACTCAAAACACAACAACTGAAGAATGACAGAACCAAAAAATAAAAACCACATCATTAAAAAAAGAAAATTAGAAAAAAAGGTTAAATCAAGAGCACATAAAACTGCTACCACAAGGAATCCAGGACAGGAGCCCGGAAGAGACTCCAAATCCAGTGAGAAGTAACCATAGATAAGAAAAGTATGCAAGCAATAGTAAACCTAATAGTCACAGAAATGAAAACAAGTATGCAGTAAAGGGCTATCAGAATTAGGGAAACAACAGAGGAGAACCTCTAAGAAAACACAAGATACCTCGAGGTAGCTTAGAGAAATGAAAGCTGAAATAGCTGAGCTAAAAGGCCAACCAGCAGAACAAGCTCAGGCTGTAACTGAACTGAACGAAGAAATTGAGGGAAGGGAAAGCAGATTAACAGAAGCAGAAAACAGGATTAGCCAGACAGAGGATGAGCTAGAGAAAACTACGAAAGAGGTAAAAGAGCTCAAAATGAGATTGAGAGACACTGAAAGCAACAACAGAGACATATGGGATGATCTCAGAAGAAGTAACACTGATAGAATAGGCCAACCAGAGGAAGAAAGAGAGGAAGGGGAAGTAAATAGTCTAGAGGAAATAATGGAAGAAAACTTCCCAGACCTAAACAACAGAAAGGACATTAAGATTTAAGAGGCCAGAGAGTCCCAAACAGAATCAACCCAGACCAGAAGACACCAAGTCACATCATAGTTACAATGAAAAGAAGCAAGGATAAAGAAAGGATCCTAAAGGCTGCAAGGGAAACACAAAAAAGTCACATACAGGGGAAAAGCCATAAGACTATCAGCAGACTTCTCCACTCAAACTCGAAAAGCAAGAAGACAATAGCAAGATAGCTATCGAACCATGAATTAAAAAGGGTTTTGACCAATGTTAATATATGCTGCTAGACTTTCATTCAAACAACCTAAAAAAATCAAGCAAGTGTAGCATCTTTGGTGTCTTGTAATGTTTTGAGCTTTCTAAAAATCTTAGAACCAAGTATATAATATTCTATGATTTTTCTTTTTTATTTATTTATTTATTCCTTTTTGTTGCCCTTGTTTTATTGTTGTAATTATTATTGTGGTTGTTAATGTTGTCTTTGTTGGATAGGACAGAAATAAATGGAGAGAAAAGGGGAAGACAGAGAGGGGGAGGGAAAGAGAAACCGCTAGTGAAGCGACTCCCCTGCAGGTGGGGAGCCGGGTGCTGGAAACCTATCCTTAGGCCACCAGTCCTTGTGTTTCGCGCCACCTGAGTTTAACCCCCTGCGTTACCACCCAACTCCCTGATTTTCTCTTTTTTTAAGAAATATGATTTATTTATTTATTTATTTATGAAGACAGTAAGGAAGGAGAAGGGAGAAATAAAGAGAAATCAAATATACCAGATATCACTCTGGTACATGTGCTGACAGGGGTTGAACTTGGGACCTCATGCTTGAGAGCCCAGAGCTTTATTCACTCTGCCTCCTCCCAGGCCAAGAGAGTTTCTCTTTTCCACTATGTTTCTAAAACTTAAACATATAGTTGAAGCTTCAGCAAAGATAATGTTTTATCCTTACACTAGATGGTGAGCTCACAGCTGTTTGTTTTGCTACTGTGCTCCAAAAATTACATATCACCACAGATTGTTTCAGGTGTCAAATATCACATTCTAAAAATAATTGATGAAATATTTGGCATCTTGTTTCTTAAAATTCCTAGAGTTATTAATACCTCCAGCAAGCAAAGTCTCATTTACCCTCTTCCTTGCCATGGAGCACAACTGAAGACTACCTTTCTAGGCTCCAATCTCCCTCCCTCCTTTAACTGTCCTTCCTCAGACTGTTCTTATGCTTTCAGTCCTGATTTAATCCCGACTTTCTACATGGATGACTCAGAAATCATTTAGGACTGGCATCCCAATATCTCCTCAGTAACTTCACACAGTGTTCTTGCTCACAGAGAATCCACAGCTGAAGTCCCTGTTCAGGAGAACTGGACAGTGTCACTAGTGCTATGCTCGGGACTCAGACTATCCCATTGTATATTCATAATGAGTCCTACCTCAAAAGTTATCCCTGGTTTCTGTGTAGCTGTAGAGAACAAGTGGGAAAGATTGTAATGGGAATGTTTATGGTTGTGTTTGGAACTATCTACCTACTACCTGTTCCTCTATCATTGGGAAAGTCAAGTGACATAGAACATCTATTTGAAAGGGGATGCTAGGAAACATGTCCAGGAGAAAAAAATAAATAATGTTTCAACTAACAAAAAAACTTAGCCACTTCCTGCCACCAAACTGTGTTCTAAAAACCAAAGACTCAGTAATGTTAATGAAATGAATTGGCACGGGGAGTCAATGAAGAATCTGACTGCACAAACCTGGCTCCTCCAATAGCCACAAGATATTCTGATGGTCCACTTTCTTTTATTATTTTTTAAAAAGTGCCTAAATAGGGGCCAGGTGGTGGTGCACCTGGTTGAGTGCACATATTAAAGTGCGCAAGGGCCCAGGTTTGAGCCCCTGGTCCCCGCCTGCAGGGGGAAAGCTTTGCAAATGGTGAAGCAGAGCTTCAGGTGCCTCTTTCTCTCTCCCTATCTCCCCTTTCTCTGTCGAGTTCTGACTGTCTCTATATAAAAATAAAGATACTTTTAAAAACATTTAAAAGTCTTTTTTTTAAGTGCCTATATATTTGAAACTCAGTAAACAACTCATTGAGAAATAAATTAAGGTCTTTGGATATTGCAAGAGTTCTTTGAAGTTTTTTATTCCAGTTTAGAAGAAAGTATTCTGAGTATACAATAATATAGAATATTTATATCATTTTTGAAGTAAATAAATATTGCAGATATTATGGAATATAAATTTTAATAAAAATAAAATTAGGGGCTAGGTGATGACTCACTCAATAGAGCATGCACGTCACTATACACAAAGATCTAGGTGCAAACCCCCAATCACTACCCGCAAGGGAGAAGCTTTGCAAGTGGGGGAGCAGTATTACAGAGTTTCCCTAACAAAGATCTGGGAATACAGTATAATGGTTATATAAAAGAATTTTGACCAGACAGAGCTGCACCTCCCTCCCAGGAGATCTTGGGGTGCACCCCGGTCCCCCACACCAATACATGGGGGGCAGGCCATGTGGGAGGGGACTGTGCCGCCGCCCTGGTGCCCCCCCCAAAAAAAGACTTTCACACCTGATGCTCCAAAGTCACAGGTTCAGTCCCCAGCATCATCATAAGCCATGGCTGACCAGAACTCTGATGTAAAAAAAAAGAAAAAAGTGAGGAATGGTAGAGGCATTTAGGCACTGAGCTCCAACATTAACCCTAGTGCCAAATTGTTGTTGATATTGCTGGAAAGTCTAGAATTGCTGGAGAAGATATATAATTAGATAGATAAATGCGGTAGATGACAGGCAGGTACATAGAAAATTTTCTCTGGGGTGGTGGGGCAGGCAGTAGCACACCGGGTTAAGAGCACATGTGCGAAGGCAAGGACCAGTGCAAAGATCCCGGTTCGAGCCCCCAGCTCCCCACCTGCAGGGGAGTCACTTCACAAGCAGTGAAACAGGTCTGTAGGTATCTATCTTTCTCTCCCAGTCTCTGTCTTCCCTTCCTCTCTCCATTTTTCTCTGTCCTATCCAACAACAGCAGCAACAACAACAATGGAAAAAAATGTGCCACTAAGAGCAGTGGATTCATAGTGTAGGTACCGAACCACAGCAATAAACCTGGAGGCAAAAAAAAAGAAGAAAAAATTTTCTCTAAGAAGCACAAGGCAAATTTGTGATATGTAAAAGAGGACAAATATAGTTTAATATATTTTAATTTTATTGGCTTGACCTGTGCTGCAATAGACCCTTTTATCCTGTGGCTCAGATCCTAGGATAGTTTATGCTTCAGTAACAATCAGATACTATAATATTCTCTAACTGGTTTTTAACCAATTTTATGTTAAAAATTCACTTGATAATGATAAAACATGTAGGTTCATTAATCCTACAGGGCCTCTGCATTCAGCACACAACCTTCTGTACTGCTTTTACAATCCATCACCCCCTCCTAGTGCCTAAACACTGAACTTTTGCAAATAATGCAGCACTGATAAAATTAGCATATTATATGCAAGGTGTAGTTAAGGCTTCCATTTCCCTCACCTCAGCACTTCTCTCCTAAATGGGATTGCACATACCTTGCAAGAGCAAAAATGAAGAGCACTGCAAGGAATACCAGCAGTGCTAAAATAATTTATGTGACTTCTAATTTTCTGAGACTACAGTCACAGTGCTTTAGCAGACAGTAAAGCTTCAGCTAGATTTGCACAGAAGACACAGATTTGGGAGATAAGGTTTTCTCTTACCAGGAGTCTTATAACCAGAAAATGTAACCATTTAGAGTTCTAAAAGAGGAGACCCATGGTTCACATCAATCAGAATAAATGCTACCCCAGTTCTAACTTAAGATCCTCACTTTACAGATTCTGAGACCACTTTTGCCCCCATGGCAAACCTATCTCTCCTACAAACTATTATAAGCACACTTCTACTATCAAAATTCTCTTCTAGAAAAAGATCTGCTCAGACTTCTGGAGTCAAAGCTTGGCAATGGAGCAACACTGAACAGAAGAAACTCTCCCCCAAAACAAAAATATCAACACCTATCAAACTTAACCTCATCAAACTACAGCTAAGATATCAGCAGAGGCACAACAGCCTCAGCTACCAAGTTTCAAATGCTACTATGATTCCATCCTGACTTCCCTGGGCAGATGACCTCACCAGTATTTCCAGGACTTCATCTCTCCAGAGCTCCAACGATGACATCAATAACAACAATAACTACAAAAAAAAAAAAACAAACAATGGCAACAAAAGGGAATAAATAAAAAGATAAATATAACAAAATTTAAAGATATTATAGTTCAAAGAAATGTAATTCTATGCACATGGAATTTTATTTTATTTTATCTTATGAAAAAAAATCCAAAATAAACCCACCTTCAGATCTATCTGAATAACCCTTGGACATGTCCTTTTCCTTCTGCACTAAAAAAAAAGTACAGCTTTCTCCACTGAAGTTTTTTTTAATAATTTTTAATTATTTATTATTGGACAAAGAGAAATTGAGAGGGGGAGGGAAGATAGAGAGGGAAACAGACAGAGAGACATCTGCTCAAGAATCAGCATTGGCCACATTTATTTTCAGTCTCCACAAGGGATTGTGGCCCAGACAGCTTTCACTATCCCAGGAGTCTAGTCTGTCACCATTATTGTCATATAAGGCTCAGAATTACAAACAAGACTCCAAGTGGGGTGTTTTCCAGACTTTCAAATGCATTTGTAGTAATATGTAGCTGAGCTATATTAGTTTTTCTAATTATTTGGATGATACTACTTTTTATTTGTTTCATCTTGGATATTCCCCTTAAAATTATACGTTTGAATATATACTGTTTTGCAAGCTTTGGTCCAGTATTTTTTTCCTATTTTTCTAAACTTGCTATGTGGGTTCTTACATGACATGTAATAAATCTAGTAACATATATTATTTAGTATAAAAATCTATAAAGCAGGGAGTTGAGCGGTAGTGCAGTGGGTTAAGCACACATGGCACGAAGTACAAAGACTGTTGTAAGAATCCCAGTTCAAGCCCCCCGGCTCCCCACCTGCAGGGGGATCGCTTCACAAGTGGTGAAGCAGGTCTGCAAGTGTCTATCTTTTTCTCCCCCTCTCTGTCTTCCCCTCCTGTCTCCATTTCTCTCTGTCCTATCCAACAACAATGACATCAATAACAACAATAACCACAACAATGATAAAACAAGGACAACAAAAGGGGAAAAAATAGCCTCCAGGAGAAGTGGATTTGTGGTGCAGGCACCAAGCCCCAGCAATAACCCTGGGGGCAAAAAAAAAAAATCTACAAATCAACTATATTATTTAATGAGTGAACTCAACATATGTAAAAGCTTTATCTGTCCATATTCCCTCTTGATTACTTCTACACAGTATTTTATCACAAAGGAAAGGGGAGTCAAGTAAAAGGGAAAGAATGAAAAAAGAAGTATGTAACTATCCTTGTTATTGCAAGAGGAACCCAAGAGATCATACTGCTGATTGTGTAGTAGTACAGTCAGCTCTGTATAAAGAACATGCTATGAAAATTTTTCTGGAAGTATTCATACAATTTGAAAATTGTTCACATAGCTTACAAAAATGCAAGGCTTTAGGTAACAACCTTAAAACTCATAGAATTTACAATTTACTGTTAGCATTGTTTTTATAAGAGATTGCCTTTGATTTGGTTTTGTTTTTATTTTATGATTCTCAGAATTAAGTTCTGAAAAATGTCCCAAGTATAATTTGTACAAGGTCACACCCAAGCAGAAAGAGAAGTCATAACTGACATTGTTGCAGAAACTATCCCAAAACAAGAGACCATAGCCGGATGAGGTGAAAAGAGAATTTAATACACCAGTGGGTGAGAGATTTGGATCGCTCCGAGAAGGTCTCTCCACCAAACAAAGGAACAGCACAGGATTATATAGAATTTCATATTTCAGTTACAAAGAGAATGCAGACACTGGCACAATGTAGGCACATGATCCCTGGCCCTACCACTAATTGGATATGGGGGGGTCTTAACTCTTCTGGCTAGGCTGGACTCCTCCCTAGCTTTTGTGCTTAGGAATGTGGAGAAAGGAGGTACTCAGCTGTAGTCACTGAATTGCTAAAAGGCAGATCAGACACAAGAGAAAAATCATTTTATACTTTATTTTTTTAATGTTTATTTATTCCCTTATTACTTTATTGTTGGTGTTATTGATGTTGTTGTTGTTGGATAGGACAGAGAGAAATGGAGAGAGGAGGGGAAGACAGAGAGAGGGAGAGAAAGATAGACACCTGCAAACCTGCTTCACCACCTTTGAAGCGACTCCCCTGCAGGTGGGGAGCTGGGGGCTCGAACCAGGATCCTTAAGCCGGTTCTTGCCCTTTGCGCCACCTGCGCTTAAGCCACTGTGCTACCACCCAACTCCCCATTTTCTACTTTAACATGTTCACACTTTTTTCACTATTACCTTAAGACACTTCACAATTTTTCTTTCTCTGGAAAAATGACACTAGTGAACTCTGAATCTTATCATCTTTTTCTTTCCTCACCAATTTACCTGAAATGTAAGTACCCAACCTTATCTACCACATCCACCTATCTGCAGTGTACAAAGCAAAGGCAAAAAAAAAAGAAAGAAAGAAAGAAAGAAAAGAAAAGGAAAGGAAAGAAAAGAAAAGAAAAGAAAAGAAAAGAAAAGAAAAGAAAAGAAAAGAAAACCTTAGATTGTTTCAGAAGTATAGAAGTAGGTCATCAACATAGGTAAAAATATGAATATGAATAAATCGGAAAACAGGGAAAATCATTGTTATTTACCTCTGTCTCTTACACACTGCCCCCACATACACACAATTATGCTTATAAAAGAAAGTTTCTACAGAAATTTACTTCTTTCCAACAGAACCTACTTCCACCATTTTGGCAAGCTTCCCACTAGACTAAGTTATTTGAGCACTGGGATGAAGTCATGTCTTATACTTTTAAATTCAGCATGCATTCGCCAGATTACTACTAAAAATGTTGAATGAATAAAATGTAATGTGAGAATGCAGTGGTTCACCTCTAAATCGCACTCATATTTGGCATCTCATGACCAAATGGTTTTAATTCATGCCAAATAGAGGATGTGAAATAACTGCATGATTTCTTACTCTTCTCCTCAGCAATTACTAGACTGCCTTCACACTTAAGGCATCATATAAGGATGCAACAAACTCTAAGAAACATGACATGAATCATGCATAGTATTGTAGCTTAGAATGCTGATTCTGGAGCCAGACTGTTTACTAAAATTCCCACTCCACTTCTTATCAACTGTTGAACTTGGGCAACCAAATTAACCATGTCTCAATTACCATCTACTGTAGCACTACTTAATTCATCAAGTTGTATGAGAATTAAATGAGTCAATATTTGTAAAATTGTACATGAAAGATAGTGTGGTCCAAGATAAGAGTTATATGAATATATTCTTTTATTTTTCCCATCAGGGTTATTACTGGAATTTAGTGGCAGTACTATGAATCCACCACTCCGGTGGTCATTCCTTTTTCCTTTCTTTCTAATTTTTTTTATTAGATAGGACAGAGAGAAAATTAGAGAAGACAGGAAGATAGAGAGGGGGGGAGAAAGACACCTGAAGACTTGCTTCACCATTTGTGAAGTGTCCCCCTAACCCCCCACAGGTGCAGAGCAGGGGCTCAAAGCCAGGTCCCTGTGCTTGGTAATACATGCACTTAGTTGGGTAAACCACCACTCAGCCCCCATGAATATCTGCTTTAAATGGTTATTTTCGGATAGGGGTAGATAGCATAATGGTTATGCAAAGAGGCTCTCATTCCTGAGGCTCCAAAGTCCCAGGTTCAATCCCCGACACCACCATAAGCCAGAGCTGAGGAGTACTCTGGTAATTAAATAAATAAATAAAAAGTTGTTTTCTTATAAATTACCATCACTTAGCCAATCAAAACAGAATTTACAAAGTATTTGCTATAGGGAAAAAAATCACAGTAGACTACTAGATACCTCTGAAAATATTCCATGATAGATGTAATATTTTAATTGGGAAAGCCGTTCAAGACTTGAAAATAATTGCACCTCTCTGGTTACCAGTAAAGTAAATAATGTGAAACAAAGAAAATCCTCACACATTGCTGATGAGGGTAAAAACTAGTAAAGTCTTTCTGGAAAAGTATTACTGGCTGTGGAAGTGATGATAAAGGTACCCTAGATTAAGTAAAATTAAATCTGAAATACTACTGTATTCAAAAGAAAATTAATAAGAGATCACAGCATGGCTTACTTTGTGTCTGAGGCCCTGAGCACCAGTACCACGTGGGAGCACCATGAGTGGGCTCCCTGGATGGTGGCCTGAAGCCATAGTGTCTCTCTCCTCTCTGCCTCTTTCTCTCTTTCCAACAAAGAATGAAAATTTGACTGATAAGAGATTGCTCGGAAGTGCTATCATATAGGGGCTGGGTTCATTCCCTAGTACCATATTTTAATCTTTTTATTTATTTAATATTGGAAAAAGACAGAGAAAATTTGAGAGGGGAAGTGAAGTAGAGATGGAAACAGACAGAGAGATACTGCAGCCCTGCTTTACCATTTGTGACGTTGCCCCCCTACAGGTGGGGACCAGGGGCTTGAACCTATACTTTTTAAGAAAAAAAAAATCTAGGTTAAGAGAAAAATCTTATTAAAAGGACAAATAAAACAAAATGAGATGGGAACTAAATCCAAATGTTTCATAAATTACATTGAGTATAAAATTTATTTGCCAATAATCATCATGTTACACCTTGTGTTTTCTCCATAAAGATATTTTTTAATTATAATTATCATTAAGAATTTTTAAATGTTCAGTCACAGGTACATATCTAAATGCTTAGTATATAGATGAAGCATTTGGGACTCAGGTGGTAGCGCAGCAGGTTAAACACAGGTGGCACAAAGTTCAAGGACCAGCATAAGGATCCCAGTTCGAGCTCCTGTATCCCCACCTGCAGGGGAGTCACTTCACAGGCAGTGAAGCAGGTCTGCAGGTGTCTCTCTTTCTCTCCCCCTCTGTCTTCCCCTCCTCTCTCCATTTCTCTCTGTCCTATCCAACAATGATGACAACAATAATAACTACAACAATAAAGCAACAAGGGCAACAAAAGAGAATAAATATTTTTTTAATTTTAAAAAATAAAATAAAGATGAAGCATTTTAAATAAAAGGCAAGTTCCAGATTAGCCATCTCTCAAGGCCAAAAATGGACACTATGGCAAAAAAAAAAGTTATCAGGATTCATTACATAATGATAACTTTTACTTAATTGGAAAGGTGGAGACCTACTTCACCATTCATGAAGTGTCCCTGCGCTTGGCAACATGTGTACTGAACTACCAGGGCCTCATGCCTTTATCTTTTAAGCCCACACATATAACCACCACTACCAGCAGTAGCAGCCTGAACTGTTACGTGGTGACATTCTTCTACATATGTCCACCACCCTTTCTGGAAGGCCTCTGCTCCGTACCATGGGATCCTAGTAGTCTTCTTTCAGCCACTGTCTCAACTAAGTTTCTAACCACTAATTAATATACTTGATTTCGTTGTTGTTTTTTAATTTTTGTATTATCTTTATTTACTTATTGGATAGAGACAACCAAAAACCAAGAGGGAAGGGGGTAATACAGAGGGAGAGAGACAGACACTTGCAGCCCTGCTTTACCACTCGCAAAGCTTTCCCCCTGCAGATGGAGACCAGGGGCTCAAACTTGGGTCCTTGTTCACTGTAACATGTGTGCTCAACCAGGGGCGCTACCACCCTGCCCCAATTCCATTGTGTATGTCTTCTCTTCCCTGCCCAGATCTTGGCCAGCAGAATTACTAGAAAGATGTTCTTTACCTCTGCAGACAAAGAAAGCGAATTAAATTTCAGTCCCCATTCATATATGAGCATAAGGCAGTGGATACAGAGTTTGAACTTGTGACTTCCAGAGAACAAGGTGTGGAAGAGGTGCATTTTGATGAAGGTAGAATAAGACTAATTTGCTAGGTGCCCTCAGTAGTGAACATGGAGTGTCTGTGGAAGGTAGAAAGAACAGTAGCAGAGGAGGAATTTTCCGAAAGTAAACAAGCAGAGTAGAGAGCTATATATTCTAATTTTCACAGGACACCTGAAAAAAGGAGCTAATCCACTCTGTGGCTCATTTAACCAGTTCTTAGTGCCCCAGAATTTTAGAACTCAACATACTCATTTTAAAAAATTTTTTTAATTATCTGTTATTTATTTATTGGATAGAGACAGCCAGAAATCTAGAGGGAAGGGGGTGATAGAAAGGGAGAGAGACAGAGAAATACCAGCACTGCTTCACCACTCATGACGTTTTCCCCCTGCAGGTGAGGACTGGGGGGCTCAAACCTGGGTCCTTGTACATTGCAACATGTGCACTCAACTAGGTGAGCCACCACCCAGCCCCCAACATCCTCAATTAATATATATATATACACTGTTCTTCAAAAACTAGTGGATTTTTGGCTTTTCTCAAATGAAAAGTATAATGCCTGCTTTCTGTTATACTACAGATGTCTCATAAGTAAAGATCCAGGGAAAGTCCATAATTTCCCTAGTGAGAGCTTCCAAGATTCATATGCCTGTATACAAAAGCATGCAATATATCAGCTGTTCTGCTTCATATCTGCTAGCACTATTTCCTTTCAACTTGTAACTCATGCCACCTAGTGATGTCATTTGGCCTTACAGTTTGACAGAAGGACAATATTTTCTGCTCTGAAGAAGATAACACGAAATTTTTGGTTCCCTATTTAAACTAATGGTCCTATGGAAATTCCCCACACTTGGTCACTGTGTAGTAAATTTCCAGAATGGCACTAGATGAAGGTTCTGGCTTCATTCTACTTCTCGGAATTAAAGCTATTAGAAACTAATATTAAAGCAAAAATGCTTCTTTCTGATGACTTTGACTCCTTTCTGCCTCTAAAATTAGATCAAGAACCATTTGAGTAAACTGAAATTGAAATCTATTTGACAAAAATTTTGCCTGAGCAAAGTCTTTGGCTTACCTCTATCACAGTTATCTTCGAAGAGTAAAGAAATCTCTAGGTTTTCAGTCAAACTATTACCTTCCTCCTTTTCTGTCATCTATTATAGAAAGATCCTGGGATTCCCACATAGACTTGTTAGACCTAGACCTCTCAAAAATCCCTCTCTCCACTGTTACTGGTCATCTCCATCAGGAACAACATAGTGGACCCTCTTGTGGGCCTCTACAGGACCTTGCCCTCAACGTGGGTCAGCATTGGTAGGGACTGCCCCAGTCTACAAAGGAAGATTGGGTCAATATACTCTGCCACTCGAGAAAGATGGTCCCATAAAGAGTGCAGCCTAGAATATTCCTAGCTATGACCACAGAATGGGAGATCAGACTCACAGGGATGCTGATGTTACACAGACTCCTGTGTTGAATATAGGTCACAGATAAAATTGATGGGGTTTACAGTTAACAATATTTATATACTTCCCCATATTTGGGAGTTACTCCTTTCCCTGATCCAGCTTTCTAATTCTATTTCCAACTCTGACACCATCTCCCTAGACAACATCTTTAGTCCACCAGCATGTAAGCTGTTTGGCTCAAGCAAGAATTACTGAAGTCATAGGCCCTTTGGAATATACATAATAGACTTCCTAAGTTTTCCCAGAATGGATAATCGAAATTTCATCTGCTATATTCTTACCTTTAGGTTCCTGATTATTAAGCAATTTGTTCTGCTTTATATCTTAATGATTATCAGCCACCAAGTTGTAGATGCTACCATGACGCCAACCTGACTTCCCTGGACAGATGATCTCACGTATGTACCCTGGAGCCCCGCCTCTCCAGAGCCCTGCCCCACCAGGGAAAGACAGAAAAAGGCTGGGTATGGATCAACCTGCCAATACTCATGTCCAGCGGAGAAGCAATTACAGAAGCCAGACCTTCTGTACCCCATAATAATCCTGGGTCCATGTTTCCAATGGAGGGAATGGGAAAGGAAAGCTTCCAATGGAGGGAATGGGATATGGAGTCTGGTGGTGAGAATGTGTGGAATTGTACCCCTCTTATCCTACAGTCTTGTCAATCATTATCAAATCAATAAAAATAAAACAAATAAAATCATACTTTTTAATTCAAGATATCAAGCAAAGGCAAAACACACTAAGATTTCCCTCATGTACAATATTCTTCCAAACTCAACAAATATTCTGTGTGCTAGACGCTGTTCTAGTATAATAATTAATTAATGGGGAATTAAAATTTTTTACCCTTTACTTTTTTATGTTTTTTATTTTCATCTACTTATTGGATACAGACAGCCAGAAATTGAGAGGGAAAGGGGTGATAGAGAGGGAGAGAGACAGAGTGACACCTGTAACACTGATTCACCATTCGCAAAGCTTTCCCCCTCAAAGGTGGGGACCAGGGCACAAATCCAGGTCTTTGCACATTGCAATATGTGTGCCCAACCAGGTGAACCACCATCTGGCCTCACCTTCACTTTACTAATTATAATCTTGAATACTCATTGAATAAATACTTGTAGAGTTGAAAAATAATCTTAAAATTGGTTAATTCAACCAAGTTGTTTTACTTGTAATATGTTACTTACAAAGAGGAAAACATACATGCAACTCATGGGAAAAGAAATTCATAAAGCTTGTCTTTAAGAAATCACAATCTAGGGAGTCAGGTGGTAGCACTGCGGGTTAAGCACAGGTGACACAAAGCACAAGGACTGACGTAAGGATCCTATTTCAGGCCCATGGTTCCCCACCTATGGGGGAGTCGCTTCACAGGCAGTGAAGCAGGTTTGCAGGTGTCTTGTCTTTCTCTCCCCATCTCTGTCTTCCCCTCCTATCTCTATTTCTCTCTGTCCTATCCAAAAACAATGACATCAGTAATAAGTACAACAATAAAACAACAAGGAAAACAAAAGGGAATAAATAAATAAATATAAAAAATTTTTAAATCACAATCTAGGAGCAAAGCAGTGAAATACTTAGTTAAGTGCACACATTACTATGTGCAATGAACCAGGTTTAAGCCCCTGCTCCTCACCTGCAGGGGGATAGGCTTCACCAGAGGTAAAGCAAGTATTGCAGGTATCTCTGTGTGTCTCTCTCTATTAATTTTATTATTTTATTTTTATTGTCTTCATTTATTGGATAGAGACTGTCAAAAATCAAGAAGGAAGGGGTAAATAGAGAGGGAGAGAAACACCTGCAGCACTGCTTCATCACTTGCAAAGCTTTCCCCTGCAGATGGTAACCAGGGGCTCAAACCCTGGTTTTTGTGCATTGTAACATGTGTACTCAACCAGGTTTGCCACAATCCAGCCTTTCTCTCCCTCTCCCCCCCTCTCTCCCTCTCTGTTTCTGTCTTATCAAATAAAGAGGGAAAAAAGGCCACAGGGAGCAGTGGATTTGCCATGCACGCATCAAGCCCCTTGGTAGCAATAAAAAATAATAGGTAATTTAATTAAATAACAGAAGCCACAATGCTTTGTGTTTACAGCAAAAATTTACTTTCAACCAAACCAGGTATTTGACGAGAATAAACCCTAGATGTAGCTTCTAGGTCAATGTTTTTCCAACATCCAATCCCATCTTGTACCTATTATACAAAAAAAAAAAAAGTAGGGGAATGGCTCAAGTAAAAGTAGAAATAAGAAAAGGTCCAAGAGGAGGCAGAGAGATAGTTCACAAAGTAGGGTACATGCCTTGCCATGTACATGACTCTGGCTCGAGGCCCAGTACCACATAGGGATGCCATAGCTCCAGGGCAAGCTCTGGTGCTATCTAGTCTTTCTCTCTTTCTCTACCTCTCCATGTATCTCTCTAAATTTAAAAGTCCTTGATTGCTGAAATGGTGCATGAGTTAAGTCCCAGTTCTAGGGGTAAAAAAGAAAAGATTTTTTTAAAAAATATATAGTAAATAAGAAATGAGTGCCTCTCTTTCTCTCTCCCTCTCTTCCCTATCAATTTATGTCTTTATCCAATCAGTCAATCAATATCTATATACTTTTATTTTATTATTTTTTATTATTTTATTTATTTAAAAAATGGAAATATTGACAAGAACATAGGATAAAAGGGATACAATTATATACAGTTCCTACTACCAGAACTCTCTGTCCCATTCCCTCCCTTGAAAGCTTTCCTTTTCTTTATCCCTCTGGGAACATGGACCCAGGTCATTGTGGGGTGCAGAAGATGGAAGGTCTGGCTTCTGTAATTGCTTCCCTGCTGAACATAGGCATTGGCAGGTCGATCCATACTCCCAGCCTGTCTCTCTCTTTCTTTAGTGGGGCGGGGATCTGGGGAGGCAGAAATTCCAGGAAACAGTGGTGGGGTCCTCGCTCAGGGAAGTCAGGTTGGCATCATGGTAGCATTTGGAACCAAATGGAACCAAATACTATATATATATATATATATATATATATATATATATATATATATATATATATATAGCAGAGGGCACTGTGTGAAGCAGAATGAATCAGAAACTGAGAAATACTGCATGAGCTAGCTAAAGTAGTCAAGATCAGAAACGGAAAATAAAAGAGTAGTTCCCAAGCTGAAAGGGAAAAGGACTCATTGGTAGGTAAGGAATTTCAGTTTTGCAAAAGAGAAGTTCTAGAGATCTTTCACCCAGCAGTGTGAACGTACTTAACTCTGCTAAACCTACATATGTAAAGGGTTTCAATAGTAAATTTTTTTTACTTGTGATTTCTTTTTTTTATTTATTTATTTTCCCTTTTGTTGCCCTTGTTGTTTTTATTGTTGTTGTAGTTATTGTTGTTATTTATGTCGTTGTTAGGATAGAGAGAAATGGAGAGAGGAGGGGAAGACAGAGAGGGGGAGAGAAAGATAGACACCTGCAAACCTGCTTCACCACCTGTGAAGCTATGCCCCTGCAGGTGGGGAGACAGGGGCTCGAACCAGGATCCTTGAGCCGGTTTTTACACTTAAAGCCACCTGCACTTAACCCACTGTGCTACTGCCTGACTCCCACAATAGTAAATTTAGTGTTATATATTTTGCCACAATAAAAAATAAAAACAATATTTTTCACAAATGTTTTACGATTTATCTTTATTCCATATTAGACAGACCCAAGAGGGTTTTTTTGTTTCTTTGTTTGTTTTGTTTTGTTGTTGTTGTTGTTGTTGGATAGGACAGAGAGAAATGGAGAGAGGAGGGGAAGACAGAGGGAGAGAAAGATAGACACCTGCAGACCTGCTTCACTGCTTGTAAAGCAACTCCCCTGCAGGTGGGGAGCTGGGGGATCAAACTGGGTTCCTTACATTGGTTCCTTACATTGGTTCTTGCCCTTTGTACCACCTGAGCTTAACCCACTGTGCTACTACCCACCCCCAACAATCCTTTTTAAACTGGCATTGTTACTTAAAATAAAGCAAGATCATAGATACCCTAACTTTCAACTTTAGCTGATGAATACTTTATCCATTGTTTGCTTGTTTTTGTTTGTTTGCTGGAGAACCACTCAGCTCTAGTTTATAGCTCTGCTGGGAACTGACCCTGAGACGTGCACAGCAAAGAGAGGATAAGCAAGTAACATTGTTCCTAGTGCAGGAAGAAAAGAGAAAGGGACTTAAAACCTCTCAATCTCTGACTCAAGGGGGATTTACCCTTCTGAATTTAATGCAAGAACACAACATAAAACAGCATTTGTGACCACAAGACAGCCCAAAGCAACCACCCCCCACCCCATCCTACCTGCAGTAGATCATAAGAGAAGCTTAGACATCATGATAGCACCACCTTCTTGCCATCAATAACCAGCACAAAGTAACCAAAGTAAGAACAGCTGTGTCTCTCTACTCTTCCCCAGTCAGACACAAATCAATCCAGGCAAGTGTGTTTAGTGAATTGAATGGTACTGAGAGAGGGACTTCATAACACACCATATACAATGGTTAAACCAAGAAGAAATATTAGAGAAATAAACCAAGGGAAAGCCTTGATAAACATGCCCCCCAAAAGGGTTTTGAGGACACAATCCAAACACTAATTGAGGTATTAGCCATAAGAGTGAGGAAATAGTTTGAAAGTGAGATCATCAGAAAAGGGGAAACAGCAAATGAGACTCCAAAAGAAAACACTATCTTGAGGTAATTACAGAGCTGAAAGCTGAAATATCTGAGCTAAGAGCACAACTACTGAACAAGATAACACAATGTCAGAACAGGGTAAGAAAAAAGCTGAGCTACAGAAAACAAAAGGGGGGAGAAAGAATAGAATAAGTGAAACAGAAAACAGAATTAGCAAGATTGAGGACAAATTAGAGAAAACTAAGAAAGAAGAGATCTCAAAAAGAGATTAAGAGATGCTGAAAACAACAGAAACATATGAGATGACTTCAAAAGAAGTAATATTTGCATTACTGGCTTGCCAGAGGAAGAAAGAGAGGGAGGGGAAGAAAGCATTCTTCAGGACATAATAGATGAGAACTTCCTACTCTAGACAACATAAAAGACATGCAGGTTCGAGAAGACCAGAGGGTCCCAAACAGAATTAACCCAGACTTAAAGACACCAAGATACATCATATTTAGAATGGAAAGGAATAAGAGAAAAGAAAGGATCCTGAAGGCTGCAAGAGAAAAACAAAGAGTCACCTACAAAGGAAAACCCATAAGATTAGCAGCAGATTTCTCCACACAAGCACTACAGGCCAGAAGAGAATTGCAATATATATATATATCAAGCTCTTAATGAGAAAGGCTTTCAACCAAGACTACTTTATCCTGATAGACTATCATTCAAACTAGATGGAGGTATGAAAACCTTCTCAGACAAGCAACAGTTGAAGGAATCAACTATCACCAAGCCTGCCCTGGAAGAAATTCTAAAAGGTCTCTTATAAGCATTTACACCATCATAGGCATGCCATATATCAGAACACTCTAAAATTTTAGAATAATGGCATTAAAATATCTTCAATATATAATATAAATAAATGCCAGTGGCCTGAATTCACCTATTAAAAGGCACAGAGTAGGAAGATGGATCAGAAAATACAACCCAATCATATGTTGTCTGTAGGAATCCCACCTAACTCAACAAGACAAACACAGACTTAAAGTGAAAGGATGGAAAACTACCATAAAAGCCAATGGACCACAAAAAAAGATCAGGAATAACTATTCTCAATCTGAAACAATAGACCTTAAAATAAATACAATTTAAAAGGATAGGGATGGACATTACTTAGTGCTCAGAGGATCAATCAATCAAGAGGTCTTAACAATTATTAAGATCTATGCACCCAATGAAAGGCCATCTAAATACATCAAACATCTACTGAAAGGGCTACAGTAATATATTAACAGTAACACAGTAATAGTATGGGGATTTCAATACCCCTTCGATGTTAGAACAGAAACTATCAAATACTTAGAGGAAAATATTAGCAAAACTCTTTTCCATCAAAATTTTAAAGGTACCTTCAATGAACCGAATCCAATTACAAAAAAAAAAAAAAGTTGAACAATAAACAAAAAGCAAGACTTGGACTGGGTCTGGTGTATTGCACCAAAGTAAAGAACTCTGGGTAGAGGAGTTGGCAGAGGAGGACCTAGATGGGCATTGAATTGTTATGTGGAAAACTGAGAAATGTGAACAGGAGTAGATGGCATAATGGTTATGCAAAGAGACTCTTATTCCTGAGGCTCCAAAGTCTCCAGTTCATGGTGAATTCACCTTCTTTAACACATCTTGGATGGAGCTTGAAGATATCAAGTTAAGTAAGATAAATCAAAAACAAAAGGATGAATATGGGATGATCTCACTCAAAGGCAGAAGTTGAAAAACAAGATCAGAAGGGAAAACTCTAAGCAGAATTTGGACTGGGTTTGGTGCATTGCACCAAAGTAAAAGACTCTGGGGTCTTTTACTTTGGTAAAAGTAAAAAGGAGGGAGGGAGGGTTCAGGTCCTGAAGCTTGATGGCAGAGGAGGACCTAGTGGGCTGTGTACTGTTATGTGGAAATGTTATGCATGAACAAACTACTGTATTTTACTATTAACTAAACCATTAATGCCCTAATAAAGAAATATAAAGAAGAAGAAAAAATAAATAAAATAACAGCAACAAAAACAGTGGGGGAAAATGGCCACTAGAAGCAGTGGACTTGTAGTGCAGGCACTGAGCCCCAGAGATAACTGTGGAGGCAAAAAAGGGGCACGGGTGAGAGTGTGGGGAGAGAGGCTTGCAGCACTGCTTTACCGCTCATGAAGTTTTCCCCATGCAAGTGGGAAGCAGGATTTTTGACTCTGGGTCCTTGTACAACTTGTTTGCTTTTTTTGCAGAAAAGGGGCCTTGAGCATTTCACTTCTCTCAGGCCAGACTTTTCACTCAGATAGCAACATAGATAAACAGCATCTCTCTAGCCTCCTCAATTAACTTTAATTGTTTGTTCCAAAAATATTTACTTTGGAGGTTAGTGAGCAAATTGAAAGATAAAGATTAGAAAATGCACTTTGATTCTTCAGAAAATTAAGCCCAAACCAACTACAAGAGGAGATAAAAGCTGCACAATTGATAAGTAACAGTAATTAAGCAGAGAAAAAGTATTCCATTCAATGATGTTTTTATGGTGTCTATCAGGGACTTCTAACACTTGAAAGAAACTGGCTAACCTTTCCAATAAAACTATATAAATCAATTGATAAGGAATGTTTGTTTTGGTCATATTTTGAGCTGTAGTACTTTACCACTGCATTCTCAATAACTATTAAAATGGACACTATCTGAAAGGGAATCATTGGCTGGGATAAGGAGAGAGCATAATGGCAACACAAAAGCCCGAGGTTCCAGATTCAATCCCCAGCACTGCCTTTTTCCTCTCTGGGAGGAAAAAGGCAAAGGAAAAGCAACCCACTAAACATCACTAGAGTATTAGAGAGCAAGAACAAGTATTCTTTACTTTTGGTATTTTTTCATGGCTAGCAGCAGTCCTGGTATAATGGGGTAGACACTGTCTACACACAACATACATATATATGTGTGTGTACATGTGTGTTTATATATTTGATAAATTAAGAACTGAAAGTATAAAGGAGTTACTGAAAATGATTCCTACTGATAATTCATTAAGTACATGATCTACCTCCACTATCCAAAATTCTGGTAGAGTATGACATCATAATTGCAGAAAATATATATTTTGAGGGACTGGATGGTGGTGCACCTGGTTGGTTGAGTAGATGTTACAATGTGCAAGGACTCAGGTTCGAGCCCCTGGTCCCCACCTGCAAGGGGGAAGATTTAAAAATGGTGAAGCAGGTTGTCCAGGAGGTGGCACAGTGGATAAAGTACTAGATTCTCAACCATGAGGTCCTGAGTTTGACCCCCGGCAGCACATGTACCAGAGTAATGCCTGGTTCTTTCTCTCCTCCAATCTTTCTCATGAATAAATAAATAAATAAATTCTTTTTTAAAAAATGGTGAAGCAGGGCTTCAGGTGTGTCTCTCCCTCTTTATTTTATTTTATTTATTCCCTTTTGTTGCCCTTGTCATTTTATTGTTGTTTTATTGTTGTGGCTATTTTTGTTGTTATTGATGTTGTCGTCGTTGTTGGATAGGACAGAGAGAAATGAAGAGAGAAGGGGAAGACAGAGAGGGGGAGAGAAAGATAGACACCTGCAGACCTGCTTCACTGCCTGTGAAGTGACGCCCCTGCAGGTGGGAGCCAGGGGCTCGAACCGGGATCCTTATGCTTGTCCTTGTGCTTTGCGCCATGTGCGCTTAACCCACTGAGCTACTGTCTGACTCCTGTCTCGCCCTCTTTATCTCCCCCTTCTCTCAATTTATGGCTGTCTCCATCTAGCAAATAAAATAAAGATAATAAAAATTAAAATATATATATTATTTTTAAGTGATACCAGGTGATTTTCATTTGTTTCTATGTTACTTTTTTCCCCTAAAATTTGCCATGACACACCAAAAATTAACAACAGGCTAGACTGGAATTAAAAAACTGAAAAGGTGATGAGATGACATATACAGGGCCAGGCAGTGGCACACCTGGTTGAACACACAGCTAACTGTGCACTAGGATCCAGGTTCAAATCCCAGGCCCCAACCTATAGCAATGGGGGATGTTCCAAAAACTGTGAAGCAGTGCTACAGTTTTCTCTCTCTCATCTATCTATTTCTATCTTCCTATCTCTCCTTTCTCTCTGTTCTATAAATTTTTTATAATGAGTGTGGTGACACAATATGCCAGTGACCATGGACAGAAGCCCCGACAGACACAGTGGTGATGTCAGCCTTGGCGACAGAAGGCTGACAGAGTATGCAGTGATCTGCGCAGGTGCATGATGGACTGTAGGTGGATCCAGACTGTGCTGGTGTGCAAAGCTTTGTGAGTAGGCTGAATAGACTTAAAAGGACAGCCAGCCAGAACTCTCACTCTCTTTGGCTGCAGCTTCTTCTCCTGGTCAGATGCATCTCGGTGGAAGTGCTCCAGGCATCCATCTGCCATGTCTACTTCTCCTGGAAACTGAACATATGTGACTCTGCTAGCTGGTAAACTTTTAGACCCCTCTACAGCCATGAGCAACCTTTACCAGAGCTTATAATTGTTTATCTTATGGGACTAAACTTTTGATAACTATGCTTAGACTTTATGAACCCAGCGTACTCTTAACCCTTGATGATAAGTGCTTATTTTGCCTTTTACCTGTTTCACCCTAATAAATCTTGTATTGTTTAAACCAGTTCCCAGCTTCCGCTGTGAATCCTTTCACTCGAGCAAGCAGCCTCAACCCCAAGCCCCATTTTAAGTTCACTTACAACAAATGAGTAAATATTTTTAAAAGATGATATTTATTAACTTGACAAAGATTCCCAAAGGTTCCAAATACTGAAATGCTCTATCTCCTAGGAAACTGATGGCATCACAAGGATTAAAGCACCAACTCTGAGACATTTGACCCTTATTGACTCCATCAATGTGTCATAATGCTTGAGACCTGGGTGCAGGGGTGAGAGAGAGAGAGAGAGAAGTGCGAACCAAAAGAATGACTCTTCCCAATCCAGATGTCCCATGAAAAATCTGTGATCTGAAGAACAAAAGTTGGTGTCAAATATGTTTGGAAAGCATGAACTCATCTCGTTTGGAGTTTTACAGTGCCCAGTAGCATAGTAAAGACCTTAAGAATTCTCAAATTATTGTCTTAATTGCTTGCTTTTGATTAAGCCTTGTGCTTCAGAATATCAGACAGTAATTCAGCACTGTTACCTAGTCTTCTGCGTAATGGGCTGAAAGCCAGGGAATGGAATTCCTCAGAATCTCGTGACAGCATGGCTTTGAATTGGAATCTAACACAGAGAGACATTCAAATGAGATTTCCAAAACAGGGCAGGAGAAAATAGCATAATAGTTATATAAAGAGACCCAGGCCTAAGGCTCCAGAGTTGAGCAATGCTCTAGTGAGAGAGAGAGAGAGAGAAATACAGAGAGAAAGAGAGAGAAATACAGAGACAGGGAGAAATTTCCAAGACAAAACAGAGATAGAAGCAACAGTCTTTGTTGACCCATTTTCAATGTTGGCCTATTTGTGAGCACCGAGAGACACCGTAAACTGCCCATATCTCCCCCAAGGAGCACATCAAGTGACAAAGGTGATATTTTTTTAAATTTACTTTTTATTTAAGAAAGGATAAATTAACAAATCCATAGGGTAGGAGGGGTACAACTCCACACAATTCCCACCACAGGGTGATATTATTTTAAGCTAATGTTGAGTTTACTGTGGACTGTCATTGTCATTGTCATTGTCAAAATAGATTTATTAACTAATTCAACTTTCACAGCGACCCCCTCATGGAGTTCCTATTATCTAAGTGAGGGCTACAGTTATTTGTTGTCTTAAAAATTAAATGATAATTTTATAAACTTTTTAGATTAAATTTTTAGAAAATTCCTATGAGGTAACAAATCTACCACACATAAAAAAATGACAAAATAGCTTCACGAGTGGTGATGCATGGCTGCAGATGGTCTCTATCTCTCTCACGCTCTATCATGCCTTTCCCTCTCTATTTCTGGATATCTCTATCCAGTAAATAACTAAAGATAATTTAAGGGGAAAATGACAAAGTGCTATGAAAATAATTATATCTTCCAAATAATTATATTCTCTGACTAAAGGAAATCTAGCCACACACACAAATGGTTGAAAAAGTGGGGAGCATGTCAGCAATTGTTTGAGAAAATTGCAGATACCCTTAATATTATAAGTAAATGTCAACAAGTGCTAATGTGGAACCTAACACCTTATCAATGGATTTTTTTACTTGGATACAAAAATTTTTTTTTTAACTTTGTATTTTTTTAACATTCATTACTTTATAGCATCATGCTACAAGTTGGAAAGTATCACTTCAATGAGTGATACATATTTTCCAAATGCTGAAAAATTTCATTCTACAAAAAATTGCATAAATTAAGATTAATCTGATGTTATTAAAAATGCCTCTAAGTACTGAAAAGTCATTCTCATTTTGACAGAGGAAAGTTTTTCACATTCTAATTTTCCTCTGAAAGCTCAAATGTTACTATTGGCAACAATTACTGTCATCATTTTCTTTGAGATGACAAGCTCACTTTGTTTCTTTTGTTCAACCAATTTTACCTTATTTTTTTTCCAGTTTAGTGGAGTATGATTGACAAATAAACATGGTATAATCTGACAGTGTAAAACATAATGACTTGATACCTGTAAACATTGTTAAATTATTCTCTCAATCAATCTAATGCATCATCGCCTTGCTTGTTCACCATTTTTATGTATTAATATTTGATGAGTCCCTATAAGATCCACTACTGTTTCAAATACCATTGGTTATTAACTATAGTCAACATCTTGTCCATGAGAACTCTATAATCTCTGCTTCTGAAAACACATCTACCAAATACTTTGACCAAATACTTTTTCTTCTTCTTAAATATAAGTGGGGTTGGGTGGTGGCAGACCTGGCTGGGCGCTTATGTTACAATGTGCTCCTGTAAGCAATTTTCCTTCATTTTGTTGCCCTTGTTATTGTTATTGTTGTTACTGCTGTTGTTGGATAAGACAGAGAGAAAAATAGAGAAAGGAGAGGAAAAGAGGGGGGGAGACACCTGCAGACCTGCTTCACCACTTGTAAAGTGACCCACCCCCCACCCCCACTGCAGGTGGGGATCCAGGGCCTTTTGCCGGTCCTTGCACTTCACACCACGTGCACTTAACCTGTTGACTACCACCAGCCCCCCCCACCTCCCCCTATGACTATCTTTTAAGGAATGCGAAAATGGAAAAGGAGGGGAAATGGGCCATAAATTTCAACTGCAATTATATGTACTTCTCTAACATGTCTCTCAGACTGCATTATTTGAGACGAATATTTCTAAAGAGCAATAAGCTTGATAAACAGCATAAACATGATAAAATATATAAGGAACTTTCTTCTTGAAAGTTCCTTTAGTCCCGGTCAATGAATCTCCCTCTCTCTCTCTCTCTCTCTCCTGATTCTGTGATGTGTGCTCTTAATTATCATTTTACTAACCAGGTGTGTGAAGACTATGCTGCTTCAGGGCATATTCTGACAGCTTCAGTTCTGAGCATTTATCATAGAAGGAAGAAACAAAAGAACATCCCAGCCATTGTAACTGCTGAAAGTGTTTTCTGTCTTTCCCTCTCAAGGCAACAAGATCACATCTGATATTCATCAAACCCTACCAAGAGGCCTTGAGTACTTTGAGGTTTTCATCAAGGTTATCACACTACACAACAGAATTGAGTCTTTTAGTCATCAAAAATATTTTTGTAAGTTTTGTTCTTCTGCAAAATGACTTGATTGAGGTAGTGTTGATTCACTGGGTTGTTGTCACATAAGAAACAGTACCACATCTCCCCAAGCTAGGTGTCTGTACACCTCCCCTTCCACCAAAGGATCATCCTCTTCTACCACAGGGCAGTGGATCCCAGCCTCCCTTAGATCTTTCCTCATGTCCCACTGACTCCTGATATACTTTGAAAGATCATAGTCTATATACATTATATTACATATTATTAAAATCTCTGAGGGGGTCAGGTGGTAGGTAACACAGTGGGTTAAGTGCATATGACGCAAAGCGCAAGTACTGGTGTAAGGATCCTGATTTGAGCCCAAGCTCCCCACCTTCAGGGGGATCACTTCACAAGTGGTGAAGCAGGTCTGCAGGTGTGTATCTTTCTCTCTCCTTCTCTGTCTCCCTCTCCTCTCTCCATTTCTCTCTGTCCTATCTGGCAACAACATCAATAACAACAATAATAATAACCACAGCAACAATAAAAACAAGGGCAACAAAAAGGAAAATAAATAAATAAACACATATTTTTAATCTGATAGAAGCTAGACTGAAGTCCGTTTCTTATTTTAAAAAAGAGAAAAAAGCGGTTTCGACTTCCGGAGGCAGAGCTACAAGCAGCAGATCGCTTTCTCTCCTCTCCTCTCCTCTCCTCTCCTCTCCTCTCCTCTCCTCTCCTCTCCTCTCCTCTCCTCTCCCGGATCAACTAGGAATACCAAAGGAGACCACCCGGACCGAAACAAGACAGGACTAGAATGACCACAGGAACCCAGTAAATCACCCGTGAGTACAAACACACGTGGCTGGTGACAGAGAGGAGAGAGGGGCCTAAGGAGAGATTAAGTGACTGCTAACAGTTCAACAGTTTATCACTGGAAACACCACCTCCAGTCTGCTCCACAACAAGGGGACAGCTGAAGGGAGGAAAGGACTCCCCAGAGACTCACCAAGTGCAACTCTGAGTCTCCATTGCTACTACCCTCAGAATCTGGAGCAGAAACAGGGAGGGACACCAGGGGACAGAGATCTAACCAGGAAACTCAGGAGAAGACCTATACCTCGGTGGCATAGCTGAGGGGCTGTGAAAGTCTCTTTGCATAACCACTGGATTATCTCTGCCACACCCTGCTTTATCTCTTGGTCAGGAGTCAGTGATTAAGCTAAGAAGCCTATTGATAGTTTAAAAGCCCTCAGGCACCCATAGCCTACAGGGAAGAAAAAAGAAAAAAAAAAGAGGCTTTTACACCACTGAGCTCCAACTCAGGGATTGAAAAAACTGTTAACTTCCACCACGGTAAAACCTTTAATTAAATTACTTAGACACAAGTCAATCCAGGCAATAGTGATCAATAATTTAAAAAGTACTGATAAAGGGAACTCATAACATAATATATAAAATGGTTAAAACAACAAGAAAAAATATTGGAGACTCGAACCAGGACAAGAGTCCAGCTAAAAGTCCTCCAGAGGGTGAAGCACAAAACAACGAGTTCAACATCCAAACATTAGCTAAGGAAATAATAATAGGAGTGAGTAAAGAATTTGAAAAAATTGTAATCAGAAATGCAGGAACAACAAATGAGAATATGGAAGAAAATTCTAATTATCTCATGGTTATTAGAGAGCTGAAAGCTGAAATCGCTGAGCTAAGAAGGCAACTAGCTGAACAAGCTAAAACAGTATCAGAGCAGGGCAACAAAATAGATGAACTCCAGAAAGCAGTAGAGGGCAGAGAGAATAGAATCAATGAGGCTGAAGACAGAATTAGCAAGATTGAGGATGAATTAGAGACAACTAAAAAAGAAGTAAGAGATCTCAAAAAGAGATTAAGAGATGCTGAAAACAACAACAGAGTCCTATGGGATGACTTCAAAAGAAACAATATACGCATTATTGGCTTACCAGAGGAAGAAAGAGAAGGAGAGGAAGAAAGCATTCTCCAGGCCATAATAGCTGAAATTTTCTCTAGTCTAGACAACACCAAAGACATAAAGATTCAAGAAGCCCAGAGGGTCCCAAACAGAATTAACCCAGACCTAAAGACACCAAGACATGTCATACTTAGAATGGAAAGGAATAAGGATAAAGAAAGGATCCTGAAGGCTGCAAGAGAAAAACAAAGAGTCACCTACAAAGGAAAACCCATAAGATTAGCAGCAGACATCTCCACACAAATACTACAGGCCAGAAGAGAATGGCAAGATATCTATCGAGTGCTCAATGAGAAAGGCTTTCAGCCAAGAATACTATATCCTGCTAGACTGTCATTCAGACTAGATGGAAGCATCAAAACCTTCTCAGACAAGCAACAGTTGAAGGAAGCAACCATCACCAAGCCTGCCCTGAAAGAAGTTCTGAAAGGTCTCCTATAAACAACCAGACCACCACAAATAGGACATATATCAAAACACTCTAAAACTCTTCAAGAATGGCGTTAAAATATCTTCAATCTTTGATATCAATAAATATCAATGGCCTGAATTCACCTATTAAAAGACACAGAGTAGGAAGATGGATCAGAAAACACAACCCAACAATATGTTGTCTACAGGAAACTCACATAACTCAACAAGACAAACACAGACTTAAAGTGAAAGGATGGAAAACTATCATTCAAGCCAATGGCCCACAAAAAAGGGCAGGAACAGCTACTCTCATATCTGACATGATAGACTTTAAAATAGATAAGATTTAAAAAGATAGGAATGGACACTACTTAATGCTCAGAGGATCAGTCAATCAAGAGGACTTAACAATTATTAATATCTATGCACCCAATGAGAAGCCATCTAAATACATCAAACTTCTACTGAAAGAGCTACAGCAATATATTAACAGTAACACAATCATAGTAGGGGACTTCAACACCCCACTATCTCAACTTGACAGATCATCCAGGAAGAAAATCAGTAAAGATATAAGGGAGCTAAATGAAGAGATAGATAAACTAGAACTATTGGACATTTTCAGAGTCATTCATCCCAAGAAACTGGAATACACATTTTACTCAAATCCACATGCATCATTCTCAAGGATAGACCATATTTTAGGCCACAAAGACAGCATCAGCCAATTCAAGAGCACTGAAATCATCCCAAGCATCTTCTCAGACCACAGTGGAACTAAACTAACACTTAACAATCAACAAAAGATTAGTAACAGTCCCAAAATGTGGAAGCTCAACAGTACACTTCTTGACAACTTCTGGGTCAAAGAGGAAATCAAGGAAGAAATCAAAATGTTTCGAGAGTTCAATGACAATGAAGACACAAGCTATCAAAATATTTGGGACACAGCTAAAGCAGTCCTAAGAGGGAAGTTCATAGCTATACAAGCACACATTAGGAAACAAGAAAAGGCACAAATAAACAGCCTGATTGCACATCTTAAAGACCTAGAAGAAGAACAACAAAGGAATCCTAAAGCAACCAGAAGGACAGAAATCACTAAAGTTAGGGCAGAAATAAATAACATTGAGAATAGGAAAACCATACAAAAGATGAACGAAAGTAAATGTTGGTTCTTCGAAAGAGTAAACAAAATCGACAAACCTTTAGCCAGACTCACAAAACAAAAAAGGGAGAAGACCCAAATAAATCGGATAGTAAATGAAAGAGGAGATATCACAACAGACACTGCAGAAATTCAACATATCAGGCAAGGCTTCTATGAACAACTATATGCCACCAAGCTAGAGAACCTGGAAGAAATGAATGATTTCCTAGATACCTACCAACTTCCAAAACTAAGTAAAGAGGAAGTGGATAACATGAACAGGCCCATCACAGCTAATGAAATTGAAACAGTTATCAAAAATCTTCCCAAAAATAAAAGTCCTGGACCAGATGGTTTTACAAATGAATTCTACAAAACTTTCAAAGAAGAACTAATACCTCTACTTTTAAAAGTCTTCCAGAAGATTGAAGACACTGGAATACTCCCTGCTAGCTTCTATGAAGCCAACAGGCTTCTATGAAGCCCTGATACCAAAAGCAGACAGGGACACAACCAAAAAAGAAAACTACAGACCAATATGTCTGATGAACATAGATGCAAAAATATTGAACAAAATTCTAGCCAACCGGATACAGCAGTATATCAAAAAGATTGTCCATCATGACCACGTGGGGTTTATCCCAGGCATGCAAGGTTGCTTTAATATACGTAAATCAATCGATGTGATTCACTACATCAACAAAAGCAAGACCAAAGACCACATGGTCATATCAATAGATGCAGAGAAAGCCTATGACAAAATACAACATCCCTTTATGATCAAAACACTACAAAAAATGGGAATAGATGGAAAATTCCTGAAGATAGTGGAGTCTATATATAGCAAACCTACATCCAACATCATACTCAATGGTGAAAAACTGGAAGCCTTTCCCCTCAGATCAGGTACTAGACAGGGCTGCCCACTATCACCATTACTATTCAACATAGTGTTGGAAATTCTTGCCATAGCAATCAGGCAGGAGCAAGGAATTAAAGGCATACAGATTGGAAGAGAAGAAGTCAAACTCTCCTTATTTGCAGATGACATGATAGTATACATGGAAAAACCTAAGGAATCCAGCAAGAAGCTTTTGGAAATCATCAGGCAATACAGTAAGGTGTCAGGCTACAAAATTAACATTCAAAAGTCAGTGGCATTCCTCTATGCAAACACTAAGTTAGAAGAAATTGAAATCCAGAAATCAGTTCCTTTTTCTATAGCAACAAAAACAATAAAATATCTAGGAGTAAACCTAACCAAAGAAGTCAAAGATTTGTATACTGAAAATTATGAGTCACTACTCAAAGAAATTGAAAAAGACACAAAGAAGTGGAAAGATATTCCATGTTCATGGGTTGGAAGAATTAACATCATCAAAATGAATATATTACCCAGAGCCATCTACAAATTTAATGCTATCCCCATCAAGATCCCAAGCACATTTTTTAGGAGAATAGAAAAAATGCTACAAATGTTTGTCTGGAACCAGAAAAGACCTAGAATTGCCAAAACAATCTTGAGAAAAAAGAACAGAACCGGAGGCATCACACTCCCAGATCTCAAACTGTATTATAGGGCCATTGTCATCAAAACTGCTTGGTACTGGAACATGAACAGACACACTGACCAGTGGAATAGAATAGAGAGCCCAGAAATGAGGCCCCACATGTATGGACATCTAATCTTTGACAAAGGGGCCCAGACTATTACATGGGGAAAGCAGAGTCTCTTCAACAAATGGTGTTGGAAACAATGGGTTGAAACATGCAGAAGAATGAAACTGAATCACTGTATTTCACCAAATACAAAAGTAAATTCCAAGTGGATCAAGGACTTGGATGTTAGACCAGAAACTATCAAATACTTAGAGAAAAATATTGGCAGAACTTTTTTTCGCATAAATTTTAAAGACATTTTCAATGAAACGAATCCAATTACAAGGAAGACTAAGGCAAGTATAAACCTATGGGACTACATCAAATTAAAAAGCTTCTTCACAGCAAAAGAAACCACTACCCAAACAAAGAGACCCCTCACCGAATGGGAGAAGATCTTTACATGCCATACATCAGATAAGAGTTTAATAACCAACATATATAAAGAGCTTGCCAGACTCAACAACAAGACAACAAATAACCCCATCCAAAAATGGGGGGAGGAATTGGACAGAATATTCACCACAGAAGAGATCCAAAAGGCCGAGAAACACATGAAAAAATGCTCCAAGTCTCTGATTGTCAGAGAAATGCAAATCAAGACAACAATGAGATACCACTTCACTCCTGTGAGAAAGTCATACATCAGAAAAGGTAACAGCAGCAAATGCTGGAGAGGGTGTGGGGTCAAAGGAACCCTCCTGCACTGCTGGTGGGAATGTAAATTGGTCCAACCTCTGTGGAGAATAGTCTGGAGAACTCTCAGAAGGCTAGAAATGGACCTACCCTATGACCCTGCAATTCCCCTCCTGGGGATATATCCTAAGGAACCCAACACATCCATCCAAAAAGATCTGTGTACACATATGTTCTTGCCTCACAATTTGTAATAGCCAAAACCTGGAAGCAACCCAGGTGCCCAACAACAGATGAGTGGCTGAGCAAGTTGTGGTATATATACACAATGGAATACTACTCAGCTGTAAAAAATGGTGACTTCACCATTTTCAGCTGATCTTGGATGGACCTTGAAAAAATCATGTTGAGTGAAATAAGTCAGAAACTGAAGGATGAATATGGTATGATCTCACTCTCAGGCCGAAGTTGAAAAACAAGATTAGAAAAGAAAACACAAGTCAAACCTGAAATGGAATTGGAGTATTACACCAAAGTAAAAGACTCTGGGGTGGGTGGGTGGGTGGGGAGAATACAGGTCCATGAAAGATGATGAATGACATAGTGGGGGTTGTATTGTTAAATGGGAATCTGGGGAATGTTATGCATGTACAAATTATTGTATTTATTGTTGAATGTAAAGCATTAATTCCCCAATAAAGAAATAAATTATTTAAAAAAAGAGAGAGAGAAAAAAATCACGAAAACTTTGTGGCTTTAAGTCCAGTCTGCATCAGAATAATAATATCCAATTCAACCTAAAGAACCAGATTTAATATTAAGAAAGCCCACTCATGTCTCCCTAAGCAACAAATGTGGAAAATTAAGGTGGCTATATAGATCATTCAGGTTACAACTCATATTTACAAAACAAACCAAAAAGATTCAACTAAGGTGTTCATTTATTTATTTTAAAAAAGTTCCTGGAGCTTCCCACAAGCAGTATTTTAACAGAGAAAAGTGGGGCAATAGCTCACTAGGTAGAGAGCACCCCCTCTTTATGCTCATAATCTTGCGTTCAAGTGGGAGTGTCATGGACATCACCAGGGAGCTGCATGGGTAATAAACTGGTATTGAGGTGTCTCCTCTTTTTGTCCCTCTCTAACTCTCTTTCACAGTCTTTCTTCTCTCCCCAGCCCACCCCTGGCCTCCTCTCTCTCTCCCCTTCTTTTTCTCTGTCTTCCGTCTCTCCTTTTCTCTCCTCTCTACCCCCCACAATGAAAAGAAAGATGAAATTGGGGCCAGGGGCCTCTCAAGCAATATTTCACATGAGTGAGACCTGAGTTTTATGAGATCAGGAGGTAAAACACCCACTTGGACACACATTTTGCCATGTATAACAACCTGGGTTCAAGCCCCTGCTTCCTACCTGCAGGAGAGATGCTTCATGTGCGGTGAAGCAGGTCTGCAGGTGTCTCTCTCTTTCTTGCTATTTTCTCTCCTCTCTCAATTTATCTTTGTCCTATCAAACAAAATAAAATAAATGAATCTTTTTAAAATAACATTTAAAAGACATTTTTATGTAAGAGGGGATGTACCCAAGTAGATTTATACTAAGTAGGTTGTCAGACATTTTCATGTTTTTCCTAAATGCACTTTCCCATTAGTCCTGAAAGACAGGTACAATTCCACCATTTTCTGTAGACTAGCTCAGAAGTTTAGAGCATGAAGAAGCCTCCATTGGCATGATGCTTCCCAAACTGGCCCCCTCAGGGCACCCTGATGGCAGAAGAAAAGGTACCTAAGGCCTCATGCTTACCCTTCCTCCCACCAACTTCACCTGATGCCCTTCTCACACATATGCCTGTGTGACATCCCACAAGGGCACACTAGACAAGCCTGACCGACACCCCCCCCCCAGCCCTTCAGATACCAGATTCATACCTGCACAATTCTGAGGCTTGATCTCCTTCTCCCTGGTCACCATCATGAGCATCTGAATGACTAACATCACTACCCCCAAACCTCTCATCCCTTCCCTCAAAACCCAATTCAGATGGGCCCTCTTCAATGAATCTGTAGTCTTTTTTTTTTTAATTGCCACCAGAGTTGTCGCTGGTGCTCAGTGCCTGCACTATGGATCCACTGCTCCCAAGGCTATATTTTGTTCTTTTCTTTTTTTTTTTTTTAACCAGAGCACTGCTCAGCTCTGGCTTATGGTGCAGGGGATTGAACCTGGGACTTTGGAGCCTCAAGCATGAGAGTCTCTTTTCATAACCCTTATGCTATCTACTCCTGCCCATTCCTTTTTCTTTTCTTTTCTTTCTAATTTTTACTAGATATGAAAGAGAGAAATTGAGAGAAGACAGGGAGATAGAGAGGGAGAGAGATAGACACCTGCAGACCTGCTTC
Organism: Erinaceus europaeus; assembly: GCF_950295315.1. Lineage (NCBI taxonomy): Eukaryota > Metazoa > Chordata > Mammalia > Eulipotyphla > Erinaceidae > Erinaceus > Erinaceus europaeus. The sequence continues at coordinate 115,038,826 of NC_080164.1, read as the reverse complement.
ACTGATTATGAAACATCCCCCCTGCTGGTGTGGAACAGATGCTCGAACCCAGGTCCTACCGCACGGGTGATATGTAATACTAGGACCCTTTTTTAAAAAACTTATATTAATAAACATGAGTAATAAACAAAACAATTTTTGACCCACACATGAATATTAACTGCAGGCATTTCCTGCTTTTCAACGGTTTCAACAGTAATGTCGCTCTATTTTTTATGAAAGGCCAGCATTGGTACCTATTTTCCCTAAGTGAAAGGTATTTCAAGTGGGGCTTCATTTTCACAAGAGGAGTGCAGTGTCTGCAGTGAACCCCAAGCAGTGAGGGTGGTACTGCCAAGCAAGCTCCTTCCCTGGGAACCACTTCAACATGCTGTGCTTTTACTGATATCATGTCATCCCTTTCTCAGCTCTGTGTCTATGCTATTCTAGCTTTTATGTGATATTTGCTATGATTTTAAAGGTTATGTCTGGAGTCCTGGGATGCTCAACAATTGTATAGGGATAGAGAAAGAGATAGATAGAAACAGAGGTGCCAGGCAGTGGCATACTGGCTAAGCTTACACATTACAGTGTGCAAGAACCTGGGTTCAAGCCCCTGGTCCCCATCTGCAGGAGGAAAGTTTCAGGAGTGGTGAAGCAGGAGTGCAGGTATTTTCCTTTCTCTTTCCTTCTCTATCTCTTCCTCCCTCTCTCAATTTTTCTCTCTATCCAATAATAAATAAAAATATTTTTTTAATTTTTTATTTATAAGAAGGAAACATTGACTAAACCATAGGATAAGAGGGGTACAACTTCACATAATTCCCACCACCAGAACTCTGTATTCCATCCCCTCCCCTGATAGCTTTCCTATTCTTTAACTCTCTGGGAGTATGGACCCAAGGTCATTGTGGGATGCAGAAGGTGGAAGGTCTGGCTTCTGTAATTGCTTCCCTGATGAACATGGGTGTTGACAGGTCGATCCATACTCCCAGCCTGTCTCTCTCTTTTCCTAGTGGGGAAGGGCTCTAGGGAAGCAGAGCTCTAGGACATATTGGTGTATTGTCTGTCCAGGGAAGTCTGGTTGGCATCATGCTAGCATTTGGAACCTGGAGGTTGAAAAGAGAGTTAACATACAAAGCCAAACAAATTGTTGACCAATCATGGACCTAAAGGCTGGAATAGTGCAGATGAGGAGTTGGGGTGGAGGTCTCCATTTTGTAGATGGCTAGTAGGCATATTTTAGTTATATACCAAAGGGCCAGTGGCTATACTAGTGTTTTTTGTTTGTTTGTTTGGTGTGTGTGTGTGTGTGTGTGTGTGTGTGTGTGTGTGTGTGTGTGTTTTGCCTGAGCCTGAAATCTGATATTCAGGTGAATCCTAATTATTGTCTAGGGAGATGATGTCATGGCTGGCAGAAGGACCAGAAAGCTGGATCAGGGAAGAGAGTAGCTCCCAAATATGGGAAGGGTGTATAAATATTGTTGATTGTAATCCCCATTGATTTTATGTGATAAAAAGTATTTTTAAAAAGAGAGATGACCTGTCAACATCCATGTTCAGTGGGGAAGCAATTACAGAAGCCAGACCTTCCACATTCTGAAACCCATAATGACCCTGGGTCCATACTCCCAGGGAGTTAAAAAATAGTAAAGCTATCCAGGAGGGGATACGGAGCTCAGGTGGTGGGAATTGTACCCCTCTTATCCTATGGTCTTGTCAGTGTTTCCATTTTATAAGTAAATAAATTAAAATAAAAAAGAGAGAGATGGAAATAGAGATAGATATACTTATCTATCACAATCACACCTATGCTTTGCATCTTTTCAATGTGTGAAGGCTTCATAGGGATGCTGCTTTGTGAGAGCAGTGGACACCTGTGCCTTTGTTATTCACTTATTTTATATCATATCTATATTATCACACAGCTGTGCAATTTCTACAAGCATAAAAAATAAAACCTCACTTAGTCATTTACTCATTATCCAGTACCAAGGAGGGTTTCTGGGACAATGCAGTTCTTAGATACAAACCTGTTGGATAAAGCAACACTCTTTTTTTTTAATTTTTTTTTTTATTTATTTTATTTTATTTTACTTTTTGTTGCCTTTGGTTTTCTTTTGTTGTTGTTGTAGTTATTACTTTTGTTGTTATTGATGTGGCCATTGTTAGACAGGACAGAGAGAAATGGAGAGAGGAAGTAGGAGAGAAAGATAGACACCTGTAGACCTGCTTCACCCCCTGTGAAGCAACTCCCCTGCAGGTGGGGAGCCTGGGGCTCAAACCAGGATCCTTAGCACTAGCACTAGTCCTTGTGCTTTGCACCAGGTGTGCTTAACCCGCCGCGCTACTAGACTCCCTGAAGTGCCACTCTTAATAAAGTAAGTGGGAATCCTGTGGCTATAACGTTTGAATGCCATTAAGTTTCCATAATCTTTCTGGCTACAGGAAGAGTCAACAGGGGAGGGAATAGGATATGGAGACCGGGTGGTGGGAATTGTGTGGAGCTGTACCCCTCCTATCCTATGGTTTTGTTAATGTCTCCTTTCTTAAATAAATAAATAAAAAAAAAAAAGAAAAAAAACAATAGAAAGATATCAGGGAAGGGGATGGGATATGGAGATCTGGTGATGAAAATTATGTGGAGTTGTACCCCTCTTATCCTATGTTTTTGTTAATGTCTTTTTTAAATAAATAAAAAATAAAAAAACAGTAAAGAGTGTTTTCATTACTCTTTAAAAATGTTCTTTCTATAATCTTGTTTCCTCAAGCTATTTACTCTGCCACTGATTAAAAACTAGTTAGGAAAGAAAATGTTCACCCAGCCTAAGCTATAAAAGAAAAATAGCTAATTAAGGCCAATGGAATTAAAAATGTATGGGTGTTTCTAAAGGGAAAAGAGGTTGAGAGTTTAAATGCCTGAAAATACAGGAGGAGCTGTTTTCTTTTTAAAAGGAGGAATATTATAGTTAACCAATCTATTCAATGTTTTTATCCTGTTTCCACGGAAATACATTTGAATAGTCTTGCTCAAAACAAACAAAAAAAAAAAACCTAATGCCAAGAAAATTAATGTTTATAAACAGTTTAAAATACATATGTCTTTAAAATCCCAAACACAAGTGCACATCTTTCGAAGTGTTTTACCAAGACATACCAAGTAAAATTTCTATTAAAAAGAAGACATAAATAGCTACCACTGCCCTGTTTTTATACTTATTTGCTCTTGTTAACCTAAAGGAGAGCTACATCAACATAGAAAACACACACACATTTTTCAAAAATGTAAAGCAAAGACTAAAATAGCAATGTTTTTAAAAAGAGGCCTTCATCTTTTGAAATCAAAGAGCAGTTGGGTTTCCTAGACTTCCACAATTTTGTCTTGTTCAGAGTGTTGTTCCAATTAAGTCTGACAATTGCAGCAACATTAATAATATTCTACCAGATATGATAATCTTTACAGAAATGGATTATATCACGGGGCTTCACTGTCCCAGGAGTAAATGGATCCCCTGACCACCCAACCCTAAAACGGGCAAAGTTCATGAACCAACCAGAGTGCCACGGAGGCTTGAGTAGAATGGACAACCTCCTTTGGCCTCACAGTCACTTTTATGACACCTGATGTCCAAGCACTAAGGCAAGAGTCACCACCAACACCATGAAGTTCCCAGGAAAAGATACAAACTCCGTCAGGGGCATACTTACTGAGTCCTGAGTGTGTGTGGCTGAACGCTGTAGCTACCAGCCCTGGGAGGAGGGTTTCTTTAAGGGCAGAGTGGAGGGTCAACATTTTGGGCATTAGCTAACACAACCTGAAGATGGTGAGAAAGGGATGAACAACGCCCTGGGGCTAACGACTATAGCAAGAGCCTTCAGTTTATGAAGCTGTTCCCCTAGACCCACCTGCTGACTCCCCGCCCTCTCCTCTCATAGGCTATCAAGGCAGCCAATCAGAGGCCATGCTAACTGCATGTCCTTCCCTCCGTGCATCTTCAGTAGGTTGTCAAGAGCAAGTCAATAGACAGGGCGACAGGTGTTCCCACCCTCCTGCCTTTGCAAGCAGGGCTCATGGCTGATCATTAGTTGGTCGCCAGCGAGTCCAGCTGCAGGAACTGCAGAGACCTCCTTCCTCTCGTATTTGCATTTCAATGGCTTGCATCCCAACACTGAAATGACTCAAAGCTTTGTATAGCCTGACCTTGTATGAATAACAGGTACTGCTTCCTATCTGTCAACACCTTCCCTCTGTGTCCTTGAAGGGTGTTGGGGGGTGTCCTCTTCTGCCAACGATTGCTCTGAAAATGAGCAGGTTTTTGTTCCTTTGCAAGGCTGAGCCCTTATAACACACACATGTAAAAGAAATACATATGTATCTTGTGTACATGTGTGCAATATGACTATAATGCCTCTTTCTGCAAGATGCTTAGATTATTCAGCTTTAAATACTGGTCTAAATAGCATATTCTCGTTTTGACGAGAATTGCAGTTCCATCTGGAAAAGAAGCTCTGAAATCCCAGCATTTGTTTCTCTGGTGAGGTTTGGTAGGTAGGTGAGAAAGTGAGAATGTGGGCTGCACTAACACATGTGATCTGCCAAGGACTTTCATAATATTTGAGACACTGAGTTAGGCACTTGCTGCAGCCAGAAAGATGACAGTCTTTCCCCATCTTGGGTTTATATTCTAGCAGAAAGTACCATCTGCTACTTAGTCTCTTTTTTTTTTTTTTAACACAGTATCACTGAGGCAATGATTTAAGGAAAAGTGTGTATTTCATAACTGGTAACTTCCATCCAGGGAACTGGAAATTTTTAGAGGAAATTAGGTGTGTTTTTTTAAATTCATTTTTATTAGAAGTTTTTCTCTCACTGAGACTAGTAATTAACAGGGTAGATTTGAAAGCAAACTGTGTTTAAATCTTACTTGGCATTACTATTTAATAGTTAGGGTGGCACCATATTTAGCCTTCAGCTTTCTTGCCCACCAAGAAAAAATAATAGCCATAACTATGTCCAGAGCTGCTGTTAAAGATGAGATGAGTATTTGTAAAGCTCCAGATTCAAGGTAGATACCACATTCACAATGCATCATCACTCATGAGCCAGGAAGACACTCAAAAAGTTTACTCTCTTTATCTAATGTTCGGACCTGCTGGTGCAGAATTTCTATACACTTATATACATTTTTGGTAATGTTTCCCTTCTTTCTTTTTATTCCATTTTAGTCATTTTTTGTGACTATGGCTTATACAGGATTGTAACACCAAACCCATTACCAAAGTTCTGTGCCATCACCTAACATACATTTAACTTATATAGATGTATATGTATAAAATATTGGGTTGTGGGGTCAGGTGATGGAACACCTGGTGAACATACATGTCACAATGTGCCAGGAACTAGGTTGAAGCCACCAGTCCCCACTTGCAGGGGGAAAGCTTTGCAGGTGGTGAAGCAATGCTGCAGGTGTCTTTCTGTCTCTCCCAATCTGCCTCCCCCTACACTCTCTATTTCTGGCTGTCTCTATCCATTAAATAAAGATAATTTAAACAATTTAAATAAAAAGTAAAAAGGCATGATGCACTTTATACAAAAATATAGTAAGCATATGTCATGACGTTTCCAACAACCCAATATATATTTACTACACAGTTTAATTGCAATAACAAATCTTAATTCAAACATGAATCTAGCAACATTTGCTTAGAACCCAAAGCGTGTGTCTTTCTCAACACTACTGCTATGAGTTGCCTGTCCAATATCCACTTTTCACTTTTTCTTATCAGCACAATTAACTGTTTTGATGGCTGGGCTGAAAAAGAAAAGAACAGAAGAAAGGAAGGAAGAAAGAAAGGAGGAAGGAGGGAGAGAGAGAAAGAGAGAGAGAGGGAACTTTAAAGAGTCTTACTCATGGTGAAGAATTTGTGACCAGTGAAAGAGAAACAGAAGAAGTTTGAGGCAGGAACTTCTAAGAAATCTCCCTGAACAAAAGCAAATTATTGATGCATGGAGTTAGCTTTTGCTCATCTCCCTTTGCCTTTGGAGTGCAGATGCAATAGCTGGAACACCAGAAGCTACCAGGTGCACATAGTGAAGGAAACACTCCAAGACTAGCTAAAAGAAAGCATGGAAAGAGCCCAGGTCATGACTGCAGAGGAAGCTAACCACTTAGTCCTGAACTACCACTCCTCCAAATGACTTCTAGTTAATAAAACAGGAGACACTTATCTATACATGCAGCCAAACATATCCCTGACACACTGACTGACATCAGTGGCTGTCATCATCTGCATACTCAGACTAGATTAAGGGGCAACCCACAATGATGGAGCTTGCAGATGCTAAAGGTGAATTTGCAACATAAACTGGGTCTTAACTATTCACATTAAGTCTCCTAATAAATTACACTAGTAGGATTAGGCTTGGGTAATAGCGATTCATTTACTCCCATTTGGAAATTCCCTCTCTTTATTCTACTACTTCCTCTGCCCAGCCAGTGATCACTTCCTTTGTTACATGCTGAGCATGGGGCTCCAGACACTGGACACAGAAAGGCATTGAACAAGCCAGACACTGCCCTGCCTCCAGAGGGCCCTATTACTGCCAGTGTGATGAGGTGAGTAATCCAAGGCACCCTGGGCAGACAAAGGGTGACATCTAAGCAAGCCACATTTCTCTCCCTCCCCTCCACTATTCAGTCACTGATCATCTTGGGGTGTGGCATTAAGATTCTATACTTCACTGGATGGTGTTCTCCCTGAGGGAAGGGGAGCCAGCTGAACAACCTTCCCTTGCACCATCTTACCATAGATGCTCAAGGCGTCATTCACATTTACTATGCATTCATCTTTTTTCCTTCTTAGAATTGCTCTTGCTCTCCCTGTGCAGAGGTAGGAAAGGGTTTCCCTATTATCCCACGTATGGCATTGAAAACACCATTACAAGTTAGTCCCTGCATGTTTGCTCACCAGCTACATTAGTACTAGCACTAGGCTTTCATGATGGAGCCTCCTTCACCACAGAGCTGTCCTCTCTCCACTTGCCTTTGCTCACTCCTGGAGGCTTCCAAGTGGACAAAGGGTAACTGAGGCAGAATAAGCACCTTCCCCTTCCATCTTCGGCACCACATCTGAATAAGCAATCTCCACTCTGTCTCTGCATCATGAAGCCTGAACTCTCTCTTCTGACCCCTTCTTGTGTTTTCATTGAATCATGTAACAAACATAAAAATATGTTCTTTTGTTAATCATCACATTGGGGAGATTAAAACAACATACCAATATCTTTGGCCAGCCACCCTCACTGTCCTTTCCCTCTCAACAGAGTGATACATCTTCTACAATCCTAAAAATGGAAACCAGACTGAGAGATGAAAGCTTTGATTGCATGCTGATCTACTTTTGTATGATTAATTATCATTTGCCCTCTGGGTATGAAACATGGGGACATTGTGGGAGCACCAGGCCCTATTTAATGATTTCCACCGATGATAAGAGCCCATGGCATCATCTGACAAACCAGCGTTCAGATAAGCAAGAAGACACTTGAAAACACCAGTCATTCATCTCCATCAGGAACATCATCATAAGCCTCTACTGGACCTTTCCCTCATTGTAGAACAGTAATGGTAGAGACTTCCCCACTCTCTGAAAGGAGGCTGGTTAAACATACTCTGCCACTCGAGGAAGACTGGTCCTAAAATGAGTACAGCCTAGAATGTTCCTAGCTGTGACCATGGAATGTGAGCTCAGACTGACAGGGATGCAGAGGTTACAAAGGCTCCTATGCTGAATAGGAATAGACATGGGCCCTAGGTCAGATTGGTGGGGTTTATAGTAAATTGTATTAATGTACTTTTCCATATTTGGGAGTTACTCTCTGCCCTGATCTGGCTTTCTAATCCTATTTCCAACTCTGACACTATCTTCCCAGACAATACTTTTAGCTCACCTGCATGTTAGTTATTGGACTCAGGTGAAAATTAGTAAAGTCATGTGCCCCTTTGAATATACCTAAAATAGACTTCCTATTTAGTTTCTTCCAACATGAAGACCCCAAATCTCAACTGCTCTATTCTTACCTTTTGCTTCCTGATTATTAGACAATTTGTCCTGCTTTATATCTTAATGTTTTTCAGCCACCAAGTTGCAGATGCTACCATTATGCAAACCTGACTTCCCTGGGCAGATGACCTCACCAATTTGTCCTGGAACCTCACTTCCCCAGAGCCCTGTTCCACTAGAGAAAGATAGAAACAGACTGGGGGTATGGATCCACCTGCCAACATTCATGTCCAGTGGAGAAACAATTACAGAAGTCAGACCTTCCACCTTCTGCAGCCCATAAAGATTGTTGGTCTATATTCTCAGAGAGATAAAGAATAGGGAAGCTTCCAATGGAGGGGAGGGTCTATGGAACTCTGGTGGTGGGAATTGTATGGAATTGTACCCCTCTTATCCCACAATCTTGCCAATCATTATTAAATCACCAATAAAATTAAAAAATAAAATAAATTCTATAATGATGCCAACCTGACCTTCATGGGCAGATGACCCCACTATAAGTCCTGCAGCTCTGCCTCTGCAGGTCCCTGCCCCACTAGAGAAAGAGAGAGACAGGCTGGGAGTATGGATCGACCTGCCAATGCCCATTTTCAGCAGAGAAGCAATTACAGAAGCCTGAACTGACACCTTTTGCACCCCATAATGATCCTGGGTCCCTACTCCCTTCCCTAAGCTATCAAGGGAGGGGATGGGATACAGAACTCTGGTGGTGGGTACTGTGTGGAAATGTACCTCTATTATCCTATAGACATAAATATTTCCATTTAAAAAATTTAAAAAAATAAATAAATGAAAATAAAACACCAGTGATATGTGGTCCAGGAGGTGACACAGTGGATAAAGCATAGAATTCTCAAGCATGAGATCCTGGGTTCAATACCTGGCAGCACATGTACCAACGTGATGTCTGGTTCTTTCTCCCTCTCCTCCTACTTTCTCATCAATCAATAAATAAAATCTTAAACAAAAATACCAGTGATAAAAGCAGATCTACGTGCAACATGGATCTACTTCATGACTTAAAAGCATAATACAGACTGTGCTTACTGCATGTGCAATAGCCTCTTTGTCTTCCAAATTTTTGCATCAAGAGACTTCCATGACTGTCTTGCTTCTTAATACATTATATCCCATGCCTTTTGTCATCATGATGATGTGACACAAAGGGAAATAACCTGGCAAAACAACAGCTCTGTGTTCTCATTGAGACTACACCAGTAACTACTGCCATGACCTCAGAAGTTATTCAAGCTTCAGGGCTCATATTAGAAGGACAGTGACACTAGCCAACCTCAGAGGCTGATGTGAAAACAAACAGATTCTTCAAACGATGTTAAAGAACACTTAATAAACAAAGGGCTTTGGAGCTGCATTGTCAGTCTCAGACTTGGGCTGCATTTCCACTTACATGGTGAGTTGGTCGCTAATTATTCATCGCTAGACTCCTGGTCCCTTTCCATGAAGGAAGTACAGTCATAGGGCAGGAGAGCATCAAGGTAAAAGATGCATTGAAATAGTACACCCCCAACTTCAGGAAGTAAAAATAAAAAATGCTGCTGGAGCCTTTCTTATGCCCAGAGCACCTGTGCTATTGACATCCTCAGGAGAAAAAAAAAATACGAACATGGAGAAGCTGGAAAGAAGCATCCAGGACTAGAGCTCCGATGGAAACTGCTGATCTTTGTGGTGTTGGAGAGATGCTGTAAGGAGTCTGGCACTGAGGCAGCCCTCACCTTCCAGCTCAGTCTGTGCAGTAGACAGGGGCAGTGCGTTGGGTGAAGATGCGGTGGCAAGGCAAAGCATGCTCTCCCTCAGCCCCAGGAGGCTGACCTTCTCACCCTCAGTCTCCCTCCTCCCAGCAACACTGGCTCAGGTGTGAGTCTCTGACTCAGTGCTGTTGGGGTACAGAATGTGGAAGTTCTGGCTTCTGGAATTGCTTCTCTGCTGCACATGGGCATTGGCAGGTCAACCCATACCCCCAGCCAGGCGCACTTTACTCTTTTGGAGGACCTGGATTTGCTTCCCCTGTCACCACAAAAGATTATCTGCTTGGGGGAAGCAGGGCACTCCAGCTCTCACTCTTGTTCTTTTTTAAAAATATTTATTATTTTTAATTTGATATAACAGAGAGAAAATGAGAAAGAAAAGGGAGCTAGAGATAGAGAGAGAAAGAGAGACACCTGCAGCACTGCTTCACCACTTGTGAAGTTTTCCCCCTTCAGGTGGGGAGCAGGGCCTTGAAACTGAACGGAAGTGTGTGTCCAACCAGATGCACCACTGGCTGGCTCCTTCAGTTCTCATTCTATCCCACAGAGCTGGGCCTTCTCCATAGTCTCAGAACCTCAGAGGGAGGAAAAGCTCCCTTTGTTTGCAGTAAATATTTACTTTGATTGAAGACAAACGATGGTAGCAGACATTAAGCTATTTTAATTTCTCTCTAGTTTCTGTCTCAACACTTCTTGCTCCTCGTAGCCCTGATCACTTCTGTTAGTTCTCTTTCCTTCTGTTTTGACTCAGAATTCCTTCATAGTTTCAAGTGTTCGTTCTAGTAGGGTGGAAACGTTAGGCAGAAGGAAGATAAATGCCATACTGATGCGCCTCTGACTCCAGGCTCTCCTCCCACATTTATTTATTTATTGTCATCATGGTCACTACTGGGATTGGGCCTGTATGGTTCTACCATTCCTAGTAGACTTAACCCTTTTTTACTTTTAAAATAAGTTGAAAGACAGAGAAGGGGGGGGGGGAGACTGACCACAACACTGCTCATTCATGAAGCTTCACCCATGCAGATAATCCTTTGTGGTGACAGGGAAAGAAAATCCAGGTCCTCTGTTAGACCATAAACTATCAAATATTTAGAGGAAAACATTGGTGGAACACTTTCCCACCTAAACCTCAAGGACATCTTTGATGATACAACCCCAACTTCAAGGAAAACTAAAGCAGAAACAAACCAGTGGGACTACATCAAACTGAAAAGCTTCTGCACAGCCAAAGAAACTATCACACAAACAAAGAGACCCCTCACAGAATGGGAGAAGATCTTCACATGTCTTACATGAGACAAGAGACTAATAACCAAAATATAAAAAGAGCTCAGCAAACTTAGCAACAAAAAAGCAAATGACCCCATCCAAACATGGGCAGAAGATATGAACAAAACATTCACTTCAGAGGAGATCCAAAAGGCTAACAAACATGAAAAACTGCTCCAGGTTGCTGATTGTCAGAGAAATGCAAATAAAGACAACACTGAGATACCACCTCACTCCTGTGAGAATGGCATACATCAAAAAGGACAGCAGCAACAAATGCTGGAGAGACTGTGGGGACAGAGGAACCCTTCTGCACTACTGGTGGGAATGTAAATTGGTCCAACCTCTGTGGAGAGCAGCCTGGAGAACTCTCACAAGGCTAGACATAGACCTTCCATATGACCCAGTAATTCCTCTCCTGGGGATATACCCCAAGGATTCCATAATGCCCAATCAAAAAAGATGTGTGTACTCCTATGTTCATAGCAGCACCATTTGTAATAGCTAAAACCTGGAAGCAACCCAGGTGCCCAACACCAGATGAGTGGCTGAGATAAGCTGTGGTATATATACACAATGGAATACTATACAGCTATCAAGAACAATGAATCCACCTTCTCTGATCCATCTTGGATGGAGCTAGAAGGAATTATGTTAAGTGAGCTAAGTCAGAAAGATAAAGATGAGTATGGGGTGATCCCACTCATCAACGGAAGTTGAGAAAGAAGAACAGAAAGGGAAACTAAAATCAGGATCTGACTAACTTGAGAGTAGGGCATCAAAGTAGACATTCAGCTTCCCGGGGTGGGGGGGGTGAAATGGGACACAGTCTTTTGGTGGTGGGAATGGTGTTTGTGTACACTCCTATTAAAGTGTATTCACTTAAATAAATAATTAATATGAGAGGGGAAAAATTGTATGTCTCAAACTTTTAAAAACACAGACTGAGTCTTTTTAATACATAGGCTGAGTCTTTGATATGTGGACTCTCTCAAAAGCCTAGACCACGGAGAACAGAAGCAAACAGTGGCACAGCTATATACAAGATGCTGGGTATTATACAGCAAACCCTAACAAAGGGACTTTTCAAAGTTAACCCAATTACCAAATAATGAGATGATAACAATAACTATCCATTGTCTTCTTGAACCTTAAGACAGCAGGAACCTCACATTTCCACAATAGAGCCTATATTTCCCCCAGTCCTGGAACCTTAGGGTGGGGCCCACTTTCCTGCATGCTTCCCTCAATTCATATCAAATAATACTGCATCCTCTGATGGCAACCTAATCAACACAACGAGTGCCACCCCAACTTGCTTCACTTCAGACTGTGTCCAGAGACTTCAGGTGTGGAATGACAACCCTTCAGCTTCTTTACTCAGGTGAGACCTTTCTTTTCATAGTATTCTCTTAATTCCATTCCAGGTGGTTCACTTCCAAACAAAGTCCCAAAACCTAGATATAGACCAGGTCCCCTGAGATAGAGCATTTGTTCACGTGTCCGTGAACCAGGGCAAAATATATACCTGAAAGCAGAAGTACACAAGAGTCTGCAGTGAGTACCCCCCAACACTTCATCTGCACTATTCCAGCCTTTGGGTCCATAATTGTTCAACAATTTGTTTGGCATTGTATGTTAACTCTATTTTCAGCCACCAGGTGCCAGATGCCAGTATGATGCTGACCAGACTTCCCTGGACTGATGACCCCACCAATACGTCCTCCGCTTCCCCAGAGACCCACCCTACTAGGGAAAGAGAGAGGCAGACTAGGAGTATGGATCAACCTGTCAACGCCCATGTTCAGCGTGGAAGAAATCACAGAAGCCAGACCTTCCACCTTCTGCAACCCACAACGACCCTGGGTCCATACTCCCAGAGGGATAGAGAATGGGAAAGCTATCCGGGGAGGGGATGGAATATGGAGATCTGGGGGTGGGAATTGTGTGGAGTTGTACCTCTCCTATCCTACAGTTTTGTTAATGTCTCCTTTCATAAATAAATAAATAAATAAATGAAAATCCAGGTCCTCCAAGAGAGTAAAGTGAGCCTGGCTGGGGGTATGGGTTGACCTGCTAATGCCCATGTGCATTGGAGAAGCAACGACAGTAGCCAGAACTCCCACCTTCTGTACTCAGTAAAGAATTTTGGTCCATACTCCCAGAGGGATAAATGATAGGGGAATTAAAACAAAGGGCTCTAAGCCTCCATTCCACCAGGACCTGAAGCATTTGTCATCAGGAATCTTGTTTTTATACCATCACTGAAAGGAAGGTGACTATAGAAAACACCAGAGGAAGCCAGGGACTATTTCTCTTATCTGAAAAAAGGGGAGAAAGGAAAGACAACTGGAAGTAGTAATAGGCATAGAGATAACTTAGAAAGTAAAAAGTGAAGGCATAACTGTTGAGAAAAATGGGAGAAAAAAATAGAGAGAGAGGAGCCGGGTGGTGATGTACCTGGTTAAGCATACATTTTACAGTGCACAAGGACCTAGGTTCAAGCCCCTGGTCCCCACCTGCAGGAGGAAAGCTTCATGAATGGTAAAGCAGGGCTACAGGTATCTCTCTCTCTCTCTCCCTTCCTATGTCCACCATTCTCTATCTCCCCCTACACTCTTGATTTCTGGCAGTCTCTGTCCAGTAATAAAAATAAAGATAATAAAAAATTAAAATATAGACATATATAGATGGTTATAGAATCATCCCATATCAGCAACCTTCGGAGAACTAATGCAGTTTCCAAAGGAGGGGATCGGGACATAAAACTCTGGTGGTAGGAACCATATGGAATTATACACTTAGTATCTTACAGTTCTGTAAATCAATATTAAATCACTAATGAAAAATAAATAAATGGAAGTCGGACGGTAGCTCAGCGGGTTCGAGCCCCCAGCTCCCCACCTGCAGGGGGGGGTCGCTTCACAAGTGGTGAAGCAAGTCTGCAGGTGTCTGTCTTTGTCTCCCCCTCTGTCTTCCTCTCCTCTCTCCATTTCTCTCTGTCCTATCCAACAACAATGACATCAATAACAACAACAACAATAATAACTATAACAAGGGCAACAAAAGGGAATAAATATTTTAAAAGAATAAAAAATAAAAGTAAATAAATAAAAATAAATAAATAAGGTGAGCCTGATACCTCCATCTGCCCTTTTATGCTTCTCTCCAGTAGTTACCTGGGGCTTTTTTTTTTTTCTGCCATGTTGGTTATCACTGGGGCTCAGTACATGCAAGACAATTCCACCATTCCCCAGGACCATTTTTCTCCTTTTTCTTTCTAATAGAGGATGAGGAGTGGACAAAGGAGAAAGGGGGGGGGATGAAGAGGGGTGTGCTACAGCATTACTATGATGCTCATAAAGTTCACCTCCTGCAGATGGGGACGAGGGGACTTGAACTCTGGTCCTGGCACATGGTAACATGCACATTCCAAGGAGGGAGCCAACATCCAACCCCTGGGGCATCTTTTGAAAGAGTAAATCAGAGCATTTCAGTCAGTTGTGGAAAACCCCACAAGGATTCCCCACAGTTCTTGAAATGCAAGTCCATTCCAGGTCTCAGAGGAGCTGGCCATCATTCACCAAGTCTCCAGATGGACTTCAGCAGTCTCCTCTTTGCCCCAGCCACTCAGATGTCTAAGACTTGTAGATGCCGTACAACTCATGGTCTTTGCACCTGCTCTGGTCCCAACTGGGATGCTCTCTCATAAGGACATGGCTCTTTCCCTGTCTTCATCCAGGTCTGTACTCAACCTGACCTTATCAAAGAGACAGCCCCCTGACTGTCCTGTCAGTTACTGCCCTCCAACTTTCTGCTGTTACCCTAGCCTGTCTTCTCCTCATAGTTCCTCTCATCTCCTGCTATAATGCTGTTTGTTGCTTATTGGTTTACTGGTGACAAAGATCATAAGATGCAAACTCTAGGAATGCAGAGTTGCCATCATGTAGCAACCTGCTGGCCTTTCCCAACTTGGCAGAGAAGAGCACCGGTGGCTGCCATATTGGATTTCTGCCTCTGTAGGAATAGGCTCTGCAGGCAAATCCCTGAAGAGTACTCCACATATCCCAAGCCAGTAACTCAACTGCCTGGGGGCTGCAAGGTAATTAGCGAGACAAACTAATTATTCCTGGTAGACATGCAGACCAGATCTCTGCTCATTCATTACCAACTGCTATCAAGCGAGCCTTAAATCCAGCCAGCACCCAATGGTGCTTCCAAAACACAGACAGCCAGCAAGAGTGTCACAACCCATCAACGGCTGTGCATCTTTGCCAACAAAGGACCAGCCAACCTCTGCTTGCTGCCAGCTTTGGGGCACATACCCCATCACCAGCTGGAACTGAGGCCCAAGATTCCTTTCAGAGCTGCCTTGGCCTGACTCCCAGGCCTCCCCTATGTCTGCATGGCCACAGCAGCCTTTGGGCTGCCAGAGATTCTGGACTGTGACTTGGAGGTCACAGCACAAAAGCCTGCTTGAACTTGGTGCATGGCTGCCAATAGGCACTTGCAGCCATAAACCCTTGGCCACACCCTAGACTCACTCAAACCTATTCCTCCACACCACTGTTGTTCAACATGCTATCAAGCTTCTAACCAGAGGAATTAGACAAGAGAAAGAAATAAAGATAGATGCAAATTGATAAAGAATAAGTGAAATTATTTTTCAGAGGGCATGATAATAAATATAGAAAAATCCTGCAGCCCAGAAAGTATTGTAGCAGGTAGAGTGACCAATTTGCAAGCATGAAGTCCCAAGTTCAAACCCCTATGTAAAATGTGCTAGAAAGATGCTCTGGTTCACTATGGCAATCCTGAGGGTAGAGACCCTTAGCCAGTTGCCAGAGCTCTAAGTGTGATGCACACAAAACATTATGAGCTTGGACATGGTCAAGTGTGAAGCCTTCCATCCTAAACTTCCAGGAATATTTATTGGCAAAAAAAAAAAAAAACTATGCATTATATCACAAAGGAAGGAGGAAGGTTAAAGTTTTTTTTAGGTGAAACACCAGGAATAAATGTCAAAACACACAAATAACAGGTGGTTATACATCACATAGATAAAGATCAGAATACATTTTTAAGGGGAAAATATTCAAGTATAGATAAAGGTGCTTAAGACTGTCACCATCCAAATGTCATTACATTTGGTATATATTTGCCTCCAAGGTTGTAGCTGGGGATTTGGTGCCTGCATTACAAATCCACTGCTCCTAGAGGCCATTTTTTTCCATTTTGCTGTCCTTGTTGGTATTGTTGTTGCTTCTGCTGCTATTGTTGTTGCCAGATAGGACAGAGAGAAATTGAGAGAGGAGGGGAAGACAGAGTGGGGATGAGAAAGATAGACACCTGCAGACCTGCTTCACCACTTGTGAAGCGAGCCCCCTGCAGCTGGGGAAGGTTTATTCTTTTGATGCCATACGATACTGAGAGTTTATTCTACAGTCATCCCATGTACAATCCCCAGACCCTCAGGGCAGAAGCCAGACATCAGAGTTACGGGTAATTGCATTTGTGCAATATTACTAGTCTACGGGCCAGAAAATCTCTGACATATCCCAGACCTCCCCGCCCAGAGTGGGATTTTGTAATAAGGGATACAGCCTGAAGAGCAGGTCCCGTGGCTTGTACCCAGCAGACAAACAATGAATAAACATATATTTAGCAAGCATGGAGGCAAAAGGTTTCTAATAACAGCTGTGAGGAAGTCTGGGGTCATCAGTAAGTCAATAACTTTTTAGATCTTTTTGTTGTAATAAATGAAACTAGCACATACTTTATCATAGATGAGGACTGAGGTTCATATCCTCTGGTCACCACATGGGAGCACCTGCTAAAGGGAAGCTTCCCTAGTGGTTCAGTGCTGTAGTGTTGTCTCTCATCTCTCTCGGTCTTCCCTTCTATCTTAAAAAAAAAGAAAGAAAGAAAGAAAGAAAGAAAGAAAGAAAGAAAGAAAGAAAGAAAGAAAGGAAAGAAAAAAAGAAAAAGAAGAAAAGTCCACCAGAAGTGGACAGACTCCCAGTGGTAACCCTAGTGGCAAAAGAGAGAGAGAGAGGTCCTAAAGATTCCACTGAAAAAAAATATTAGAAATCATAAACCAATATAGTAAGATATCAGGATACAAAATCAGTATACAGGGCTGGGGAGGCAGCATAATGGTTCTGCAAAAGACTTTCATGCCTGGGGCACTATAGTCTCAGGTTCAATTTCCAGTACCACCATAAGGCAAAGCTGAGCAGTACTCTGTTATCTTTTCCTTCCTCCCTCCTTCCTTCCCTCCCTTCTTTCCTTCCTTCCTTCCTTTCTTTGTGTGTTACTCTCATCAAAATATATATATATATTTTTTTTAAATCAATATGCAAAGGCCAGGTGGTGGAGCACCTAGTTGAGTGTATTATGTTACAATGCACAAAGACCTGGGTTTGAGCCCCTGGTCCCTACCTGCAGAGGGAAAGCTTTGTGAGTGGTGAAGCAGGGCTGCAGTGTCACTCTGTCTCCCTTCCTCTCTATCTCCTCCTTCCTTCTCTATTTCTAACTATCCCTATCCAATAAATAAATAAAGATAATAAATTTTAAAAAAATATTCAAGTGCTCACTTCGGCAGCACATATACTAAAATTGGAACAATACAGAGAAGATTAGCATGGCCCCTGCGCAAGGATGACATGCAAATTCGTGAAGCGTTCCATATTTTTAAAGAATTTTGGGGAATATAATAGAATAAAAATGTAAAGCAAACATGGAAAAATGTAGAATATAATTCTCCTTCCTGCACATCTAAAGTAATGTCATTAATAATAAATGGTTAAAAAAAATATTCAAAAAAAACTGTTCTATTTCTATATATGCAGGTAACAAATGAGAAGAGAAAAAAACAAGAAGACAATTCAGTTTATAGCTGTATCAAAATTATTAAGTACCTAGAAGCAAAGTTGACAAACTACATGAAAGAGTTTTACTTCCAAAGCTGCAAGTCACTCTTAAAAGGAGTAGGAGTTCCAAGGAAACTAATGGAATGGGAGAATGGCCATCCTGTGGGCGTGGGAGATAACTCACTCAGTAAACTGTGCACCTCACCAAGTATGAGACCTTGAGTTTTATCCCTGGCACCACATGGAACACCATAAACAGCACTGGAGGGGTAGCACAGCGGGTTAAGCGCACATGGTGCTAAGCACAAGGACCAGCGTAAGGATCTCAGTTCGAGCCTCCTACTCTCCACCTACAGAGGGCTTGCTTCACAAGCACTGATGCAGGTCTGCAGGTGTCTACCTTTCTCTTCCCCTCTTTGTTTTCCCCTCCTCTCTCCATTTCTCTCTGTCCCTATCCAACAACAATGACATCAATAACAACAACAATAACCACAACAACAAGGGCAACAAAAGAGGGGAAAACATTGTGTCCAGGAGCCGTGAATTCATGTCCCAGCAATAACCCTGGAAACAAAAAAAAAAGTGGGGGGAGAGAAAGACAGACACCTGCAGACCTGTTTCACTACTTGTGAAGCAACCCCCCTGCAGGTGGGAAGCTGGGGGTTCAAGCCAGCATCCTTGCACAGGTGCTTATGCTTTGTACTATGAGCGCTTAACTCAGTGTACTACCACCCAGCTCTCTGGCTCTCTCTCTCTCTCTCTCTCTCACTCACACACACACACACACACACACACACACACATTATTTTAACCAAATATTGTATATCATCACTGTAGGTCCTATAAAAATTCTGATAGTATTCAAGGAACTAGAACAAACATTAGTGACATTTGCATGGAACCACAAAAAGTCTACCTCTCTAAAGCTGGGGAAGCAACTCAGTTGGTGACAGAGAGGTCCTGCATGCCAGAGTCTCCTGGCACCATCCCTAATGCCACATGGACCAAAGTGGTGCTCTGGCTTTTTTTGACCTATTTATTTCTTACACAGAAAACTCTATCTCATATGAAATAAATCTCTCAAAGGAAATAAGCAATCCTGAGAATAAAAACAGAGGCATCATGCTCTCTGTCCTCCTATAAAGAATTCACCATCGGGAATGTAAATTGGTCCAACTTCTGTGGAGAACAGTCTGGAGAACTCTCCGAAGGCTAGAAATGGACTACCCTGTGATCCTGCAATTCCTCTCCTGGGAATACATCCTAAGGAATCCAACACACCCATCCAAAAATATCTGTGTACACATATGTTCTTGGCAGCACAATTTGTAATAGCCAAAACCTGGAATCAACCCAGGTGTCCAACAACAGATGAGTGGCTGAGCAAGTGGTGGTATATATGCACAATGGAATACTACTCAGCTATAAAAAATGGTGACTTCACCATTTTCAGCCGATCTTGGATGGACCTTGAAAATTCATGTTAAGTGAAATAAGTCAGAAACAGAAGGATGAATATGGGATGATCTTACTCTCAGGCAGAAGGTAAAAAACAAGATCAGGAAAGAAAACACAAGTAGAACCTGAACTGGAATTAGCGTATTGCACCAAAGTAAAAGACTCTGGGGTGGGTGGGGAGAATACAGATCCAAGAAGGATGACAGAGGAGCTAGTGGGTGTTGTATTGTTATATGGAAAACTGAGAAATGGCATGCATGTACAAACTATTATATTTACTGTTGAATGTAAAATATTAATTCCCCAATAAAGAAATTTAAAAAAAAGAATTCACCATCGTTTATTGTTGTAAATCACAGCAACAATGAGATGGAGCCTCACACTGGTGAGATAGGCTATATCAAAGGGCCAGAAGCAGCAAGTATGGGCAAGGGTGAGGAGAATAGAAGCCCTGCACATGGCTGGTGGGAAGGTCAACTGTTTCAGCCTTTCTGGAGACAAGTAAAATAGATATGCCAGATGATCTAGCAGTTCTACTTGTAGGTATCTATTTGAAGAATGCAAAAAAACACCTTCTGAAAAGATATGCACACATATGTTCACTGCAGAGTTTTATGCAATGGCCAAGACATAAAAAGAACCCAAATGCCTCCACAACAAAGACTAGATCAGGAAGTTAAAGTATGTATACACACGTGGAATAAGACTGCTATAAGGTAAGATGAAACCTGGGTGGCCTAGGAGGTGGCTGAGTGGAAAGTATTGGACTCTCAAGCATGAGGTTCTGAGTTTAACCCCTGGCACTGCATTTGCCACTGATAACCTGATTTGTCCTCTCTCTTTCATTAGTCAGTGAATCCTTTTTTGGGGGGAGAGAAGGGGATAGCCTCGCCTGCAGCTGGGATTGGAGCTATGGCATCACAGGAGATTATCATGGCAACTGAGGAGTTTTTAGTGCTGTGGTCTCTGTCTCTATCTTTCTCTGAAATAAAAAGAAGAAAAGTTGGCAAGGGAGCAATGAAATCATGATTGAGGCCTCCTTGTCAAAAAAAAAAAAAGGAAAAGATTAAATTTTTTAAATATTTATTTATTTAGGACTGGGGAGACAGTATAATGTTTATGCAAAAGACATTCATGCCTGAGGCTCTGAAGCCCCAAGTTCAATTCCCAGTACCACAATAAGCCACGGCTGAGCAACGCTATACACCCCCTTCTATGTATCTCTCCCCTTAAAATTAATGACAGAAAAGAGTATTTTCTCAAAAATAGTTGTTATTTTCTAACTTGATGGGGCAGAGAGAACGTGAGAGCAAAGGGAAGATAAAGAGAGAGAGGGAGTGAGACCCACTGTATAACTGCTTCATCTCTAATGAAGCTTCCCCCCTGCAGGTTGGAACCAGAAGTTCGAACTCAATTCCTTACTCATGATAAAGTGTGTTCTCAACTATGTGCGCCCTGGCCTGCCCCCCAAGAAAAGATTAAATCTATCCTTTTCCACTAACATGGATAGAGCCTGGGGGGTGATGTTAACTAAAAGAAGTCAGGAGTAAAAAGAAAATGATCCTACTCCTAAAAGAAACAAAGCAAAGGAACAAATGGACCCGAAAAAATAAACCCTTAGAGCCTGACCACAGAACTGAGGTTACATGGGGCTGGGGTGGGATTGATATTGAAAGGATCTGATATCCTGTGGAGGAGGGATGTTGGGATATAAGTGGTGGGCAGTTAGGTGACATACATTTTGAAAAGGTGTGATTTATACCCAAGCTGTGATAACACACTAGAGAAAATCATCCACTTATTTCACATCCAGTATGGTGATTGATTCTCCTCTTCTTGATTTAAAAAAAAAAAAAAAAGAGCACAAGGACCAGCGTAAGGATCTGTTTAAGCCCCCAGCTCCCCACCTGCAGGGGAGTCGCTTCACAAGCGGTGAAGCAGGTCTGCAGGTGTCTATCTTTCTCTCCCCTTCTGTCTTCCCCTCCTCTCTCCATTTCTCTCTGTCCTATCCAACAATGAATGACATCAACAACAATAATAATAATAACCACAACAACAAGGGCAACAAAGAGGAGGGAAATAGCCTCCAGGAGCAGTAGATTCATGATACAGGCACTGAGCCCCAGCAATAACTCTGAAGGCAAAAAAAAAAAAAAAAAATCAGCTGGCATTCTCCACTGAGAGCTGATTCTCCTGCCAAACTGGGTAGACATTTAGGAATCAATACTCATCAAACATGTTAATAGCTGCAAACACACATTTGTAGGATAGACCATTAATGGGAGTCCCCAGATGGCATGTGCTCCATTCGGCCTCTCCCACACACATCAAACACTAAGACACCATCTCTAGTTATTAGTTCTTTGTTTACTAGAAATTCATATACTACTATCTTCCTTAAAATAATTTTATACCAGGGTCAGGTTGTGGCACACCTGGTTAAGAGCACATGTTACAGTATGCAAGGACCCAGATTTGAGCCCCCAGTCCCCACCTACAGGGGGAAAGCTTCATGAGTGATGAAGCAGTACTGCAGATGTCTCTCTGTCTCTCTCCCCTTTATCTTCCCTCTCAATTTCTGGCTGTCTCTGTCAAATAAATAAAGATAATTTTAAAAATTAAAAAAATAAATGCAATTTTATTTTTAAAAATAGTAATAACAATAATTTCATACCATTACTACCCATTTCCAGGGGTCTTATGAGCCTGAGTGGCTCATAATAATCACTGGAGATGGTTATTTCTTGATTCTAAACCAGTAGCTTGGCTTTAAAACTATTTCCTCTGGCCTTTGTATTGGCAATTCTTTTTTTTCATATATAGATTATGGAACAAAGAGATCATGACAATGCACTGCATGGGTATAAAGTGACACCAGGTTTCAGAAAGCAAAGGGTATTCGTCTAATGACCACTTGTCCAACAAAATGATGGGGAGGCTTTTTAAAATGTTTTAAAATAAAATGTTTAAAATAAAATGTAAGACAGAGAGAGCAATTTTGTTTCTTGAAAATCAATGACTACAGCAAACTATACACTTAAAATGAATATGTTGTCTTATATATAAATCACACCTCAGTAATTTGAGGGGGGAAACCCCAATATCTGTAAAGGCAGAAAGTAGCTCAAAGCTGAAGAGGTGTGGATGAGATAGAGGGGCCTGAAGGAGGCATGGGGGGGGATAGAAAGGCTTCAAATCTTGATTGTGACTGAACTACCTGGGTGGGTCCATTTGCCCAAAGTTATCACACCTAAAAATGGGTCCCTTAAGTTTTGTGCAAGTAAGACCTTCATAAAGCTGAGTAAAAATAAATAAATAAATAAATAAATAAATAAATAAATAAATAGTCAATGACTTACCCTGGACCCCACCACACTACTGGGGGAAGTTTCAGTGCTATGTCTTCCCTCTCCGTCTCTCTATCTCTGTCTCTCTTTCATTCTATCTGAAAAAGTCACCCTGAAGCAGAGTAATGAGATCCTAGCAACAAGAAAATATCAGCAACAAATAACTTAGGCAAAACTTAGATTTTTATATTTCTATATAAAAACTATTAATTTTTTATATTTATTTGATTTTATAGAGGTAGAGAGAAATTTAGAGGAGAGGGGGAGGTAGAAAGGGAGAGAGACACTATGAACAAGCAATGGTAGGGGCTATCCCCCTCTCTGAAGAGAGGTTGAGTCATCCTACTCTGCCACTGGAAGAAGACTGTTCCTGAAATGAGTGCAGCCTAGATGTTCCTAGTTGTGAACATGGACTGCGAGCTCAGAATGACAGTGACTCAGAGGTTATACAGGTTCCTGTCTTAAATATGAATGAATATACATAGGTCATATTGATGTGACAAACACTTAATCTCGTGTGTGTGTGTGTGTGTGTGTGTGTGTGTGTGTGTGTGTGTGTGTGCCACCCTCTGCCCTAATCTGGCTTTCAAGTTCTGTTCTCTACACTGACACCATCACTTGTAGACAATATTTCTAGTCCACCTCCATGTTAGCTATCAAACTCAAGCAAAAATTACTAAAATCCTAGGCCCCTAGGAACATACATAAAATAGACTTCCTAGCTGCTTTTCACCCCTGGGGCCCTATTCTCATTCACTCTATTCCTACTCTTCATTTCTTATTTATTTAACAATTTTTCCTGCTTTCTATCTTACTGCCTTTCAGCCACCAAGTTACAGAAGCTACTATGATTCCATATGGACCTCAGCAACATGTCCCAGAACCTCCTCTCTCCAGCATCCTACCTTACAAGGGAAAAATAGAAATAGGCTGTAGGAAATCAGTGGGGTTTACAGTCAACAATATTTATACACCGTCCCCATATTAGGGAGCTACTCTCTTCCCTGATCCAGCTTTCTGGTTCTTTTTTCCAGCCATGACATCATCTCCCTAAACAATAACTTGTATCCACCTGCATATCAGATTTCAGGCTCAGGGAAAAAAAGAAAAAGAAAAAAAATATTGTATAATGACAGGCCCTTTGGAATTTAACTAAAATATGTCTACTAGCTACAGAGACACCCCCCTCCAACTCTTCATCTGCACTACTCCAGCCTCTAGGTCCATGATTGGTCAACAGTTTGTTTGGCTTTGTATATTAAATCTCTTTTTAAGCACCAGGTTCCAGATGCTAGCATGATGCCAACCATAATTCCTTGGACAGACGACCACACCAATATGTTCTGGAGCTCTGCTTCCCCAGAGCCCTTCCCTACTAGGGAAAGAGAGAGACAGGCTGGGAGTATGGATCAACCTGTCAATGCCCATGTTCAGTGGGGAAGCAATTACAGAAGCCAGACCTTCCACCTTCTGCATCCCACAGTGACCTTGGGTCCATACTCCCAGTGGGTTAAAGAATAGGAAAGTTATCAGGGGAGGGGTAGGATATGGAGTTCTGGTGGTGGGAATTGTGTGGAGTTGTACTCTTCTTATCCTATGGTTTATTCAGTGTTTCCTTTTTACAAATAAAAAATTTAAAATAAAAAAAATAGGCTGAAGGTATGGCTAGACCTCCTAACATCCATGTCTAGTAGAGAAGCAATTACAGAACCCAGAACTCCAACCTTCTGCACCCCAAAAAGAATTTTGGTCTATACTCCCAGTGAGGGTGCGGGGGAACGTTAGGGGAAGATGACTAGAGGGTTCTAAATTCAACTCTACTGGGACCAGAAACATTTGTCATCAGGAATCTTTATTTTCTATACCATCATTGAAAGGGAAAAGAATCTGGAAAACTCTAGAGAAAGCCAGGCACTGTTTCACTTATCTGAGTGAGAAGAGGAGAAAGGAGGGACACTGAAAAGGAGTAATTGGTATAGGTATGACTTAGAAAGGAAGTGAAAGCAGAGTTATAGAAGTGAATAAAAATGAGCAAAAAATAGATAGGCAGGCAGAGATACAGACATAAAGTTAATCCATATCTGTGACTTGAGGAAAACTATTGCAGTTCCCGCTGGAGGGGAATGGGGACACAGAACCCTGATTGTGGAAATGGTGTGGAATTATACCCTATTATCTTATAATTTTATAAATCACTAATAAAAAGATTTTTAAGGAGAGAAGAAGAGAGACACCAACAGCACTGCTTCATCTCTTGTGAAGCTTCCTCCCTGCAGGTGGGGACCAGAGCCATAAAGCTGAGTGCTTGCATTGGTTACAGTGCTTAAATAGGTGAGCCACCACCAGGCCCATAAATTCTTGTTTTTAAAGTGTACAAATTTGCCCACACCAATGGACAACTAATCTTTGATAAGGGGGCCCAAAGTATTAAATGGAGAAAGGAAGCTCTCTTCAATAAATGGTGCTGGGAAAACTGGGTTGAAACATGCAGAAAAATGAAACTGAACCACTTTATCTCACCAGAAACAAAAATCAACTCTAAATGGATTGAGGACCTGGATGTTAGACCAGAAACTATCAAATACTAAGAGGAAGACATTGGTGGAACACTTTCCCACCTGAACCTCAAGGATATCTTTGATGATACAAACCCAACTGCAAGGAAGACTAAAACATAAACATATCAGTGGGAATATCAAATTGAAAAGCTTCTGCACAGCCAAAGAAACTATCACACAAACAAAGAGAACCCTCACAGAATAGGAGAAGATCTTCACATGCCATACATACATCAGACAGGAAATTAATAACCAAAATATACAAAGAGCTCAGCAAACTTAGCAACAAAAAAGCAAATGAGCCCATCCAAACATGGGCAGAGGATATGAACAAAACATTCACTACAGAAGAGATGCAGAAGGCTAACAAACACACGAAAATTGCTCCAGGTCGTTGATTGTCAGAGAAATGCAAATAAAGACAACACTGAGATACCACCTCACTCCTGTGAGAATGGCATAAATCAAAAAGGACAGCAGCATCAAATGCTGGAGAGGCTGTGGGGACAGAGGAACCCTTCTGCACTGCTAGTGGGAATGTAAATTGGTATAACCTCTGTGGAGAGCAGTCTGCAGAACTCTCACAAGGCTAGATATGGACCTTCATATGACCCAGTAATTTCTCTCCTAGGGATATACCCCAAGAACTCCATAAAACGCCCAACAAAAAAAGGTATGTGTACACCTATGTTCATAGCAGCATAATTCATAATTGCTAAAACCTGGAAGCAATTCAGGTGCCCCCAAAAAAAGATGCAAAATATATACCTGAAAGCAGAAGTACACTAGAGTTTGCAGTGAGTACCTCCCTAACACTTCCTCTCCACTATTACAAGCTTTGGGTCCATGATTGCTCAACAATTTGTTTGGATTCGTATGTTAACTCTCTTTTCAGTCACCAGGTTCCAGATGCCATCAGGATGCTAGCCAGGCTTCCCTGGATTGAAGACCCCACCAATGTGTCCTGGAGCTCAACTTCCCCAGAGACACACCCTACTAGGGAAAGAGAGAGGCAGACTGGGAGTATGGACCGACCAGTCAACACCCATGTTCAGCGGGGAAGCAATTACAGAAGCCAGACCTTCTATCTTCTGCAACCCACAATGACCCTGGTTCCATGCTCCCAGAGGGATGGAAAATGGGAAAGCTATCAGGGGAGTAGGTGGGATATGGAGATTGGGTGGTGGGAATTGTGTGGAGTTGTACCCCTCCTACCCTATGGTTTTGTTAATTAATCCTTTCTTTAATAAAAATAAAAATAAATAAATTAAAAAAAAAAAAAGAAAGATAAAGACAAGTATGGAATGATCCCACTCATAAACAGAAGCTGAGAAAGAAGAACAGAAAGGGAAACTCAAAGCAGGATTTGGTTGAGTTTGGAGTAGGGCACCAAAGTAAAAACCCTGGGTTGAGGGTAAGGGTGGATGTTTGGCTTCACGGCCAGAGGGGTGTGGGGATTGGATAGGACAGTCTATTGGTGGTGGGAATGATGTTTATGTACACTCCTATTAATTTGTACTCATATAGGTCACTATTTAATTAACATTAGAGGGGAAAATTGATTGAATTTCTCAAACTTTTTAATGCACAGACCATAGGCTGTCTTTGATATGTTGACTCTCTTAAAAGCTTAGACCAGGGAGAACAAAAGCAACCAGTGGCACAGCTATATACAAATAATGTCAAAGGACATAAATTATGGTGATGTTGTATATGATACAGCAAATCCTAACAAAGGGATTTTTCAAAGTTAACCCAATTACCAAATAATGTGATTATAGCAATAATTATTGTCTTCTTAAACCCTAAGACAGCAGGAACCTCCTACTTCCTCTTTAGAGCCTATATTTCCCCCAGTCCTGGAACCTCTAGGGTGGGGCTCACTTTCCTGCATGCTTCTCTCAAGTCATACCAAATGATATTGCATCTGCCAATCCCAACTGAATCAATGCAAGGAGTACCACCTTAGCATGCTTCATTTCAGACTGTGTCCAGAGACGTCAGGCATGAATTATCAGCCTCATTACTCGGGTAACAGCTTTCCTTTCATAGTATTCTCTAATTCCATTCCAAGTGGTTCACTTCCTAACAAAGTCCCAAAACCTAAATATAGGCCAGGTCCCATGAGATAGAGCATATGTTCACATGTATTCATAAATTAGGTCAAAATATATACCTGAAAGCAAAAGTACACAATCGTCTCCAGTGAGTTAGTATAAAGTACATAATGAAACAGTGTCTACTTAGACTTAGCTACCCTCCTCAACTACTTCCTATTACACTTCCCTCACTCACTCCAAAGCTGACCTTATCAAAGCAAGGTCTACAAAAGCTGAATAAGGGCAAGAGACTGGCATACTTTAAGGATGACTCTTTAGTCGCTATTAGGCCACCCCATCAGCTGGGGCCCTATTCAGGAAGTCCTGAGATTCTCAAACAGACATGATGGGCCTAGATCTCGAATAAATCCCTCTCCCCAATATCATCAGTCATCTCTATCAGGAACAACAACATAGACCCCTTTGTGGGCTCTCATAGGACCTTGCCCTCAACTTGGATCAACAATGGTAGAGAATGTTCCATCCTCCGAAGGGAGGCTGGACAAAATACTCTATGATACACCTGAGGAAGATGGATCCTGATATTTGGGCAGCTTTGAACATTCCTGCTCATGACCACAGAATGTGAGCTCAGATCTACAGGGATGCAGAGGTCACACAGGCTCCCAAGCTGAATATGGGCCAGATCACATCAAATCAATGGGGTTTACAGTCAACAATATCTATATACCTTTCCCATATTTTGGAGCTACTCTCTTCCCTGACCCAGCTTTCTGGTCCTTTTTCTAGCCATGACATCATCTCCCCAAACAATAACTTGGATCCACCTGCATATCAGATTTCAGACTCAGGGGAGAAAAAAAAAAACTAGTATAGCCATAGGCCCTTTGGAATATAACTAAAATATGCCTACTAGCTATCTACAAAATGGAGATCCCCCCCCCCAACTCTTCATCTGCACTATTCCATCCGGTCTTTAGGTTCATGATTAGTCAACGACTTGTTTGGCTCTATATGTTAACTCTCTTGTCAGCCACCAGGTTCTAGATGCTACCATGAAGCCAACCAGACTTTCCCACCAATGTGTCCTAGAGCTCCAATTCCCAATTTTCCCACTAGGGAAAGAGAGAGACAGGCTGGGAGTATGGATCAACCTGCCAATGCCCATGTTAGCAGGGAAGCAATTACAGAAGCCAGACCTTCCACCTTCTGCATCCCACAATGACCTTGGGTCCATACATCCAGAGGGTTAAAGAACAGGAAAGCCATCAAGGGAAGGAATGGGATACGAAGTTCTGGTGGTGGGAATTGTGTGGAATTGTACCCCTCTTTTCCTATGGTTCTGTCAGTGTTTCCTTTTTATAAATAAAATAAAAATAAAATGTATAAATTTGGAGGTCAAGAGGCGGTTCACCCAGTGGAGGACACATAACACCTGATGTGGGAGGACCCAGGTTTGAGTTACCAGCCACCACATGGCAATGTCCACAGAGTGGAGGGGAGTATAATGAGCACTGAAGCAGTGCTGCATTGTCTCCCTTTCTCTCTCTCCTTCTGTCTCTTCCTCTCACTATCTCTGTCTTTTATACTGTATCTAAAAGAAAAAATGGTCATTGGGAGTGGTAGAGTTGGGCAGGTACTAAGTCCCGATGATAACCATGATATCGAAATAAATAAAAGAATCACAAATTTATAAACTCATAGTGAGTACTGTGTCCTTATCACTTTTATTTTCCAGGAATCTCACAGATGAAAATAAAGCATGGACAGACATGGGAGGTGACGCATACCAGAGTGCATGCTTCACCATGTGCAGCCCTGGGCTGAGGCCCAGCACCACCTGGGAGCAGCACAGACAGCTCCAGTGGATCGATTGGTGGTGGAACTGGGCTCTGGTGTCTCTCTTGTCTCTCTTCCCCCTTCCTCTTCATCACTTCATTTAAAATGAAAAGTAAAAGGCCATTTCGTAGTGCACCCAGTAGAGAGTATATGTCACCATGTTGAAGTCCATGATCCCCACATGCAGGAAGGAAAGACTTCACAAATGGGGAAGCAGGGTTGCAGGTGTCTCTCTCTTTCTCTCTCTTCCTCTCTATCTCTCCTTCCCTCTCATTTTCTGTGTCTCCATCCAAAATGAATAAAAGTATTTTTAATTAAAAAAAAAACATTGGGTTGTCAGAAAAGTCATGACACATTTTTGCAAAGAAAAAACAGAAAAATACATTATTACTTTTCTGACAGTCCAGTATTCAAAAAAAAGTTTTTCTTGTTAATCTTTAATTTAAATTGATTCCTTTTTTAATTTTTTATTTATAAAAAGGAAACATTGACAGAAACAAAGGATAAGAGGGGTACAACTTCGCACAATTCCTACCACCAGAACTCCGTATCAAATCCCCTCCCCTGATAGCTTTCCTATTCTTTAACCCTCTGGGACTATGGATCCAAGGTTATTGTGGGATGCAGAAGGCTGAAGGTCTGGCTTCTGTAATTGCTTCCCTGCTGAACATGGGCATTGACAGGTCGATCTATACTCCCAGACTGTCTCTCTCTGTCCCTAGTGGGGAAGGGCTCTGGGGAAGCGGAGCTCCAGGACACATTGGTGGGGTTGTCTGCCCATGAAACCCTAAAGCAACCAGAAGGTCAGAAATCACTAAAGTTAGGGCAGAAATAAATAACATTGAAAATAAGAAACCATACAAAACACCAATGAAAGTAAATGTTGGTTCTTCTAAAGAGTGAACAACATCGACAAACCTTTAGCCAGACTCACAAAACAAAAAAGGGAGAAGATCCAAATAAATAGGATAATAAATGAAAATAGGAAATGTCACAACAGACACCCCAGAAATTCAATATATCATGCAAGGCTTCTATGAACAACTATATGCCACCAAGCTAGAGATCCTGGAAGAAATGGACGATTTCCTAGATATCTACAAACATCCAAAATTAAATAAAGAGGAACTAGATAATATGAACAGGCCTATCACAGCTAATAAAATTGAAATAGTTATCAAAAACCTTCCCAAGAATAAAAGTCCTAGACCAGATGGTTTTACAAATGAATTCTACAAAACCTTCAAAGAAGAACTAATACTTCTACTTTTAAAAGTCTTCCAGAAGACTGAAGACACTGGAATACTCCCTTCCAGCTTCTCTGAAGCCAACATCACTCTGACACCAAAAGCAGACAGGGACACAACCAAAAAAGAAAACTACAGACCAATATCTCTGATGAACATAGATGCTAAAATACTGAACAAAATTCTAGCCAACCAAATACAGCAGTATATTAAGAAGATTGTTCATCATAGCCAAGTGGGGTTTATCCCAGGGATTCAAGGTTGGCTTAATATATATAAATCAATCAACATGATCTACCACATCAATAAAAGCAAGACCAAAAACCACAGGGTCATATCAATAAATGCAGAGAAAGCCTTTGACAAAATATAACATTCCTTTATGATCAAAACACTACAAAAAAATGGGAATAGATGGAAAATTCCTGAAGATAGTAGAGTCTATATACAGCAAACCTACAGCCAACATCATACTCAATGGTGAAAAACTGGAAGTATTTCCACTCAGATCAGGTACTAGACAGGGCTACCCACTATCACCATTACTATTCAACATAGTTTTGGAAGTTCTTACCATAGCAATCAGGCAGGAGCAAGGAATTAAAGGCATACAGATTAGAAGAGAAGTCAAACTCTCCCAATTTGCAGATGACATAATAGTATACCTAGAAAAACCTAAGGAATCCAGCAAAAAGCCTTTGGAAATCATCAGGCAATACAGTAAGGTGTCAGGTTACAAAATTAACATTCAAAAGTCAGTGGCATTCCCTATGCAAACACTAAGTTTAGAAGAAGTTGAAACCCAGAAATCAATTACTTTTACTATAGCAACAACAACAATAAAATATCTAGGAATAAACCTAACCAAAGAAGTGAAAGACTTGTATAATGAAAAGTTTGAGTCACTACTCAAGGAAATTGAAAAAGAAGCAAAGAAGTGGAAAGATATTCCATGTTCATGGGGTGGAAGAATTCACATCGTCAAAATGAATATATTACCCAGAGCCATATACAAATTTAATGCTATCCCCATCAATAACCCAACCACATTTTTAGGAGAATAGAACAAATGCTAAAATGTTTTTTTTAATTTCTTTATTGGGGAATTAATGTTTTACATTCAACAATAAATCCAATAGTTTGTACATGCATAACATTTCCCAGTTTTCCATATAACAATACAACCAACACTAGGACAAATGCTACAAATGTTTATCTGGAACCAGAAAAGACCTAGAATTGCCAGAACAATCTTGAGAAGAAAGAACAGAACTGAAGGCATCATACTCCCAGATCTCAAATTGTATTATACGACCATTGTAATCAAAACTGCTTGGTACTGGAACATGAATTGACTGGTAAAATAGAATTGAGAGCCCATAAATAAGTTCCCATACCTATGGACATCTAATCTTTGACAAAGGTGCCCAGACCATTAAATGGGGAAAGCAGAGTCTCTTCAACAAATGGTGTTGGAAAAAATGGGTTGAAACATCAGAAAAATGAAATTGAACCACTATATTTCACCAAATACAAAAGTAAATTCCAAGTGGATCAAGGAGTTGGATGTTAGACCAGAAATTATCAGATACTTAGAGGAAAATATTGGCAGAACTCTTTTCCACATAAATTTTAAAGACATCTTCAATGAAATGAATCCAATTACAAAGAAGACTAAGGCAAGTATAAACCTATGGGACTACATCAAATTCAAAAGCTTCTTTACAGCAAAAGAAATCACTACCCAAACAAAGAGACCACTCACAAAATGGGAGAAGATCTTTACATGCCATGCATCAGATAAGAGTTTAATAACCAACATATATAAAGAGCTTGCCAAACTCAACAACAAGACAACAAATAACCCCATCCAAAAATGGGGGGAGGACATGGACAGAATATTCACCACAGAAGAGATCCAAAAGGCCAAGAAACACATGCTCCAAGTCTCTGATTGTCAGAGAAATTCAAATAAAGACAACAAAAAGATCCAAAAAGATCCATCCATCCAAAAAGATCTGTGTACACATATGTTCTTGGCAGCACAATTTGTAATAGCCAAAACCTGGAAGCAGCCCAGGTGTCCAACAACAGATGAGTGGCTGAGCAATGAGATACCACTTCACTCCTGTGAGAATGTCATACATCAGAAAAGGTAAGAGCAGCAAATGCTGGAGAGGGTGTGGGGTCAAAGGAACCCTCCTACACTGCTGGTGGGAATGTCATTTGGTCCAACCTCTGTGGAGAACAGTCTGGAGAACCCTCAGAAGGCTAGAAATGGACCTACCCTATGACCCTGCAATTCCTCTCCTGGGGATATATCCTAAGGAACCCAACACATCCATCCAAAAAGATCTGTGTACACATATGTTCTTGGCAGCACAATTTGTAATAGCCAAAACCTGGAAGCAACCCAGGTGTCCAACAACAGATGAGTGGCTGAGCAAGTGGTGGTATATATACACAATGGAATACTACTCAGCTGTAAAAAATGGTGACTTCACTGTTTCAGCCGATCTTGGATGGACCTTGAAAAAATCGTATTGAGTGAAATAAGTCAGAAACAGAAGGATGAATATGGGATGATCTCACTCTCAGGCAGAAGTTGAAAAACAAGATCAGAAAAGAAAACACAAGTAGAACCTGAAATGGAATTGGCATATCACACCAAAGTAAAAGACTCTGGGGTGGGTGGGTGGGGAGAATACAGGTCCAAGAAGGATTCAGAGGACCTAGTGGGGGTTGTATTGTTATATGGGAAACTGGGGAATGTTATGCATGTACAAACTATTGTACTTACTGTTGAATCTGAAACATTAGTTCCCTAATAAAAAATTTTAAAAATTTTTTTAAATAATTTTAAAAAGTAGGGAAGTTATCAAGGGAGGAGATGGGATACGCAGTTCTGGTGGTGGGAGTTGTGTGGAACTGTACCCTTCTCGTCCTGTGGTCTTGTCAATATTTCCATTTTATAAATTAATAATAATAATAATAACCACAACGAGGCTACAGCAACAAGGGCAACAAACGGGGGGAAAAAATGGCCTCCAGGAGCGGTGGATTCATGGTGCAGGCACCGAGCCCAGCAATAATCCTGGAGGGAAAAAAAAAAAAAAAGAATACTTAAATAAGGGAGTTGGGTGGTAGCGCAGTGGGTTAAGCGTGTGTAGTGCGAAGCGCAAGGACTGGCATAAGGATCCCAATTCAAGCCCCTGGCTCCCCACCTGTAGGTGAGTCGCTTCACAGGCGGTGAAGCAGGTCTGCAGGTGTCTATCTTTCTCTCCTCCTCTCTGTCTTCCCCTCCTCTCTCCATTTCTCTCTGTCCTATCCAATAACAACTACATCAATAACAACAACAATAATAACTACAACAATAAAACAACAAGAGCAAGAAACGGGAATAAATAAATATTAAAAAAAGAATACTTAAATAAATTTCAGCAAGCAAGTAGAAAGACCTAAAGAAGATACCATAAAGTACTTAATCAAATATTTGCTACTTAGGCCTAGAAATCCTCCTGTCCTACCACTACTTCACTTCCCTCAATCACTTTAAGTCTAATCTCAACAGATAAAGTAAGGACTACAAAAACCGGATAAGAGTAGTCCAAGAGGTGGTACAGTGGATAAAGCATTGGACTCTCAGTGGTCCTGAGATCAATCCCCAGCAACACATTAACAGTGATGTCTGATTCTTTCTATCTTCTTTTTTTAATATTTATTTATTTACTTATTATTGTATAGAGACAGAAATGAAAAGGGAATAGGGAGGTAGAGAGGGACTCTCTGCCTATCTTCTTTATGAATAAATAAAGTATTTAAAATTTTTTTAAAAAAAAACAGATGGGAGTCGGGCGGTAGTGCAGCGGGTTAAGCACACATGGTGCAAAGACCAGCATAAGGATCCCGTTTCGAGCCGCCGGCTCCCCACCTGCAGGGGAGTTGTTTCACAAGCGGTCAAGCAAGTCTGCAGGTGTCTATCTTTCTCTTTCCTTCTCTGTCTTCTCCTCCTCTCTCAATTTCTCTCCAAAAACATCAATAACAACAATAATAATAAACACAACAACTGAAAAAACAAGAGCCTAGACCTGGAATAAATCCTTCTCCCTCCCAATTGTGACTGGTCATCTTTATCAGGAAAAACAAAACAGATCCCTTTGTAGGCCCCCACAGGACCCTGACTTGGATCAACAACGGTAGAGAATGTTCCATCCTCCAAAGGGAGGCTGGACAACATACTCTATGATACACCTGAGGAAGATGTGCTTGAAATGTTCCTACTCATGACCACAGAATGTGAGCCAGATCTACAGGGATGCAGAGGTCACATAGGCTCCTAAGCTGAATATGGGCCACAGATCACATCAAATCAATGGAGTTTACAGTCAACAGTATTTATACACCGTTCCCATATTTTGGAGCTACTCTCTTCCCTGATGTAGCTTTCTGGTACTTCTGCCAGCCATGACATCATCTCCCCAGACAATAATTAGGATCCACCTGCATATCAGATTTCAGGCTCAGGGGAAAAAAAAACTAGTATAGCCACAAGCCCCTTGGAATATAATTAAAATATGCCTACTAGCTATCTACAAAATGGAGATTCCCCCCAAGCTCTTCATCTGCACTACTCCAGCCTTTAGGTTCATGATTAGTCAATAACTTGTTTGGCTTTATATGTTAACTCTCTTTTCAGCCACCAGGTTCCAGATGATACCATGATGCCAACCAGACTTCCCTGGACAGACATGTATCCTGGGACTCTAATTCCCCAGAACCCCATCCCACTAGGGAAAGAGACAGGCTGGGAGTATGGATCGACCTGTCAACGCCCATGTTCAGCGGGAAGCAATTACAGAAGCCAGACCTTCTACCTTCTGCATCCCACAATGACCCTGGGTCCATATTCCCAGAGGGTTAAAGAATAGGAAAGATATTGGGAGTCGGGCTGTAGCGCAGCGGGTTAAGCGCAGGTGGTGCAAAGCACAAGGACTGGCATAAGGATCCCGGTTCGAACCCCGGCTCCCCACCGGCAGGGGGGTCGCTTCACAGGCGGTGAAGCAGGTCTGCAGGTGTCTATCTTTCTCTCCTCCTCTCTGTCTTCCCCTCCTCTCTCCATTTCTCTCTGTCCTATCCA
Organism: Erinaceus europaeus; assembly: GCF_950295315.1. Taxonomy (NCBI): domain Eukaryota; kingdom Metazoa; phylum Chordata; class Mammalia; order Eulipotyphla; family Erinaceidae; genus Erinaceus; species Erinaceus europaeus. The sequence goes on along the minus strand of NC_080164.1, from coordinate 115,003,227 downwards.
ATAATGACAACAACAATAATAACTACAACAATAAAACAAGGGCAACAAAAGGGAATAAATAAAATAAATATTTAAAAAAAAAAGAATAGGAAAGATATCAAGGGAGGAGGAGGGATATGGAGTTCTCATGGTAAGAACTGTGTGGAGTTGTACCCCTCTTATCCTATGGTTTTGTCGGTGTTTCCTTTTTATAAATAAATAAACAAACAAACAAAATAAAACAAAATAAAAAAAACCAACAAGGTCAACAAAAGTAAAAAAGTAGCCTCCAAAATCAGTGGAACCATGGTGCAGGCACCAAGCCCCTGCAATAATCCTGGAGGCAAAAAAAATAATTAATTAATTAATTTTAAAAAAACAAGTAAGGGCAAGAGACCGGCACTTTTTTTTTAATTTTCTCATTTTTTTATTTACTCCCTCTTGTTTCCCTTGTTGTTTTATTGTTGTAGTTATTGTTATTAATGTTGTCATTGTTGGATAGGACAGAGAGAAATGGAGAGAGGAGGGGAAGACAGAGAGAAGGAGAGAAAGACAGACACCTGCAAACCTGCTCCACCTCCTATAAAGCTACTCCCCTGAAGATGGGGAGCCAGGGCCTCGATCTGGGATCCTTATGCTGGCCCAACTCCCAACTGGCACATTTTTGTCAATACCAGGCCACCCCATTATCTGGGGTTCTGCTCAGGGAATCTTTGGATTCCCATATTAATATGATAGACCTAGACCTCTCTCCACCGTCACTGGTCACTTCCATCAGGAACATCATCATAAGCCCTCTTGTGAGCCTTTCTAGGATACTGCTCTCACTGTAGAGCAGCAATTGCAGGGACTGCCCCACTCTCTGAAGGGAGACTGGGTCAACCTACTCTGCCACTTGAAGAAGACTGGTCCTGAAATTAGTGCAGCCTAGATTATACCTTGCTGTGACCATGGATTGTGAGCCTATATGGACAGGGGTTCAAAGGTTACACAGGCTCCTGTGATAACTCATGTGCACTAGGTCAGATCAATGGGGTTAATGGTATTTATATACTCTTCTTATATTTGGGAGCTACTCTGTGCCCTAATACAGTTTTCCAGTCCTATTTCCTATTAAGTCTGTCTGATGCCATCTCTGCAAACAGTACTTTTGGTCCACCTGCATGTTAACTATCAAGATCAGGCAAAAACGTCTAAAGTCATAGGTCACATAGAACATACCTAAAATAGACTTACCACCTTCCTCCCACATGAAGACTCCTAGTTTCATTTGCCCTTTTCCCACCTTTGAATGCCTGTTTATAAAACAATTTGCTTTATATAATATCACCTTTAAGCCACCAAGTTGCGAATGCTACCATGACACCATTCTGATCTCTCCAGACAGATGACCTCACCAACGTGTCCTGGAACCACACCTCTCTAGATCCCTACCCCACTAGGGAAAGATAAAAACAGACTGGGGGTATGGATCCACCTGCCAATGTCCATGTTCGTCAGAGAAGCAATTACAGAAACCAGACCTTCTACCTTCAGCAGCCCACAAAGAATTTTGGTCCATACTCCCAGAGAAGGATAAAGAATAGGGAAACTGTCAGGTCCAAGGGAGAGAGGATGAAAAGGGGAGAGATATTTGGATGTAGTAATAAGATTATGTGTGGCTTGGAGGGGAAGAGAGGATTGAACCTGGAAGAGAAAGGGACAATTACGTACAAATATAGACAGATAGTTGTAGAGATGATAGTTAACCCACATCTGCAACCTTGGGAGAACTGTGGTGGCTTGCAGTGATCGGAGGGACTTGGAGTTTAGAACTGTGGTGGTGGTAATGATATGGAATTATACCCCTGTTGACGTGTAATTTTGTAAAACAATATTGAATCACTAAAAAAAAAATAGGAAAGCTTCCAAAGGAGGGTAGGGGACACAGAACTCTGGTGGTGGGAACTGTGTGGAATTGTAATCCTCTTGCCTTAAAATCTTGTTAATAGGGAGTTGGGCTGTAGCGCAGCGGGTTAAGCGCAGGTGGCGCAAAGCACAAGGACCGGCATAAGGATCCCGGTTTGAACCCCGGCTCCCCACCTGCAGGGGAGTCGCTTCACAGGCGGTGAAGCAGGTCTGCAGGTGTCTATCTTTCTCTCCTCCTCTCTGTCTTCCCCTCCTCTCTCCATTTCTCTCTGTCCTATCCAACAATGACAACAACAATAATAATAACTACAACAATAAAATAACAAGGGCAACAAAAGGGAATAAATAAATAAATAAATATTTTTTAAAATCTTGTTAACAATTATTAAATCATAGATTAAAATTATTAAATTGTGTTCATATAATTTAATGTTAACTGTTAACCACAACTGTTAACTACTTACTCTCTAGAACTCAAATCTGATTGCCTCTCTGTCACTCCCTAGTGGTTCAGATCAGCATCATGGAAGATAGCACTGATTCTTTCAAATCTGGCAGTCATGTATTACTCATAGGATCCACCTGCATATCAGATGTCAGGCTCAGGGGGAAATGAAAAAACTAGTATAGTCATGGACCCTTTGGAATATAACTAAAATAGGCCTACTAGCTATCTACAAAATGGAGACCTGCCCCCAACTCTTCATCTGCACTATTCCAGCCTTTAGGTTCATGATTAGTCAACAACTTGTTTGGCTTTATATGTTAACTCTTTTTTCAGCCACCAGGTTCCAGATGCTAGCATGATGCCAACCTGACTTCCCTGGACAAACAACCCCACCAATGTGTCCTGGAGTTCTAATTCCTCAGAACTCCATCCCACTAGGGAAAGAGAGAGGCAGGCTGGGAGTATGGATCGACCTGTCTATGCCCATGTTCAGCGGGGAAGCAATTACAGAAGCCAGACCTTCCACTTTCAGCATCCCACAATGACCTTGGGTCCATATTCCCAGAGGGATAAAGAATAGAAAAACTATCAAGGGAGGGAATGGGATACAGAGTTCTGGTGATGGAATTGTGTGGAGTTGTACCCCTCTTATCCTATAGTTTAGTCAGTTTCCTTTTTATAAATAAAAAATAATAAAAAATAACACCCTAATTCAGGAGTCGGGTGGTAGCGCTACAGGTTAAATGCACACAGCACGAAGCACAAGGACCGGCAGAAGGATCCCAGTTCGAGCCCCTGGCTCTCCACCTACAGGGGGTCACTTCACAAAGGTAAAGCAGGTCTGCAGGTGTCTATCTTTCTCTCTCCCTATCTGTCTTCCCCTCCTCTCTCCATTTCTCTCTAACAATGACAACATCAATAACAACAATAATAACTACAACAACAATAAAAAACAAGGGCAACAAAAGGGAAATAAATAAATATAAAAAAATGTTTTAATTTTTAAAAAATCCCAATTCTTACAGCCTCATTTCTCTTCAGCTCTAATACAAGATGTAATCATCTACAAGTATCACATAATGGAGCTGGGGTGGGGGTGGGCATGTGCAGAGAAACTCATCATTAGGCAACTCTACCAACGTGCAAATGTCAGAGGGCAAGTCCACAAACCTCGATGCACAACCTACTTAATACCAGGTGATTGTACTAACTTCTACTTTCATGAGATTTACTGGTAGGCTCAGTTTTTAAAAGTCAACTGCTTTGAGATACCCTCAGAGGACTTAATTCATAGATTAGGATAATTTAAACATGAAAAGTAGGGGACCAGGTCGTGGAACACCTGGTAGAGAGCACACATTAGCATGAGCAAAGACCCAGGTCCAACCACTTGGGCCCACATGCAGGGAGGGAGTTTTATGAGCAGTGAATATGTGCTACAGGTATATCTATCTATCTCCCCCAATTCCTCTATCAAAAACAACAAAGAAACAGATCAGTATGATCAGTGTGAGCAGCCACACACACAGAGTATGCTTTCATTCATTTTTTAAATCTTTTTACTTCTTAATTTTTGTATTGAGGCAGGTAAGTGGAGATGAAAGATGAAGATAGAGACAGAGAGAGACAGACCTGAAGCACTGCTCCCCTACTTGTGAAGTTCCCCACTACAGGTGAGGACCAGAAACTGGATGGAATAATTAGTGTCATAAAAATGAATATTCTGTTGTGATGCAGTATACCAGTGACCACAAGAAGTCCAGCACAGCACTTGGCTGACGTCGGCCTTGGCAACAGAGCATAGGGTGATCTGGGCAAACACACAGTGAACTGTGGGGTAGATATGGTCTGTGCAAATGCACAAAGCATTGTGGGTGTGGGTGGACTTAACAGACTTAAAAGCATAGCCAGCTGGAAGTCCAGTCTCTTTGGCTGCTACTTCTTCTGGTCAGATGCATCTCAGCTGAGACTGTTCAAGGTGTCCACCATGGCTACTTCTCCTGGGACCTGAACATGTGTGACTCAGCTAGCCAGTAAACTCTAACACTCCCCTACAGCCATGGGCACCCTATACCTCTGCTTGTAATTGTTTATTTCAGGGGACTGAACTTTTGATGATAACTATTCACGGACTTTATGGGCCTAGTGTATTCTTTTTTATTTATTTATTTAATAAAGGAGACATTAATAAAACCATAGGATAAGAGGGGTACAATTCCACACAATTCCCACCACCAGATCTCCATATCCCCTCCCCTCCCCTGGTAGCTTTCCTATTCTTTAATCCTCTGGGAGTATGGACCCAAGGTCATTGTGGGATGCAGAAGGTGGAAGGTCTGGCTTCTGTAATTGCTTCCCGTTGAACATGGGCGTTGACAGGTCAATCCATACTCCGACTGCCTCTCTCTTTCCCTAGTGGGGTGGAGCTCTAGGGAAGTGGATCTCCAGGACACATTGGTGGGGTCCTCTGTCCAGGGAAGTCTGGTAGGCATCATGGTATCATCTGGAACCTGGTGGCTGAAAAAAAGTTAACATACAAAGCCAAACAAATTGTTGAACAATCGTGGACCTAAAGGCTGGAATAGTGCAGATGAAGTGTTGGGAGGTCCTCCATTTTGTAGATAGCTAGTAGGTATATTTTAGTTATATTTCAAAAGGCCTGTAGCTATACTAGTTTTTTTTTTAATTTCTTTATTGGGGAATTAATGTTTTATATTCAACAGTAAATACAATAGTTTGTACATGCATAACATTCCCCAGTTTCCCATATAACAATACAACCCCCACTAGGTCCTCTGTCATCCTTCATGGGCCTGTATTCTCCCCACCCGCCCACCCCAGAGTCTTTTACTTTGGTGCGATATGCCAATTCTATTTCAGGTTCTACTTGTGTTTTCTTTCCGGATCTTGTTTTTCAACTTCTGCCTGAGAGTGAGATCATCCCATATTCATCCTTCTGTTTCTGACTTATTTCACTTAACATGAATTTTTCTCCTTATTTGCAGATGACATGATAGTATACATGGAAAAACCTAAGGAATCCAGCAAGAAGCTTTTAGAAACCATCAGGCAATACAGTAAGGTGTCAGGCTATAAAATTAACATTCAAATGTCAGTGGCATTCCTCTATGCAAACACTAAGTTAGAAGAAATTGAAATCCAGAAATCAATTCCTTTTACTATAGCAACAAAAAACAATAAAATATCTAGAAGTAAATCTAACCAAAGAAGTGAAAGACTTGTATACTGAAAATTATGAGTCATTACTCAAAGAAATTGTAAAAGACACAAAGAAGTGGAAAGATATTCCATGTTCATGGGTTGGAAGAATTAACATCACCAAAATGAATATACTACCCAGAGCCATCTACAAATTTAATGCTATCCCCATCAAGATCCCAAGCACATTTTTTAGGAGAATAGAACAAATGCTACAAATGTTTATCTGGAACCAGAAAAGACCTAGAATTGCCAGGACAAACTTGAGAAAAAAGAACAGAATCGGAGGCATCACACTCCCAGATTTCAAACTGTATTATAGGGCTATTGTCATCAAAACTGCTTGGTACTGGAACATGAATAGACACACTGACCAGTGGAATAGAATTGAGAGCCCAGAAGTGACCCTCCACACCTATGGACATCTAATTTTTGACAAAGGGGCCTAGACTATTAAATGGGGAAAGCAGAGTCTCTTCAACAAATGGTGTTGGAAAAAATGGGTTGAAACATGCAGAAGAATGAAACTGAATCACTGTATTTCACCAAATACAAAAGTAAATTCCAAGTGGATCAAGGAGTTGGATGTTAGGCCAGAAACTATCAGATACTTAGAGGAAAATACTGGCAGAACTCTTTTCCACATAAATTTTAAACACATCTTCAATGAAATGAATCCAATTATAAAGAAGACTAAGGCAAGCATAAACCTATGGGACTACATCAAATTCAAAAGCTTCTTCACAGCAAAAGAAACCACTACCCAAACAAAGAGACCCCTCACCGAATGGGAGAAGATCTTTACATGCCATGCATCAGATAAGAGTTTAATAACCAACATATATAAAGAGCTTGCCAGACTCAACAACAAGACAACAAATAACCCCATCCAAAAATGGGGGGAGGACTTGGACAGAATATTCACCACAGAAGAGATCCAAAAGGCCGAGAAACACATGAAAAAATGCTCCAAGTCTCTGATTGTCAGAGAAATGCAAATAAAGACAACAATGAGATACCACTTCACTCCTGTGAGAATGTCATACATCAGAAAAGGTAACAGCAGCAAATGCTGGAGAGGGTGTGTGGTCAAAGGAACCCTCCTACACTGCTGGTGGGAATCTCAATTGGTCCAACCTGTGTGGAGAATAGTCTGGAGAACTCTCAGAAGGCTAGAAAAATGGACCTACCCTATGACCCTGCAACTCCTCTCCTGGGGATATATCCTAAGGAACCCAACACATCCATCCAAAAAGATCTGTGTACACATATGTTCTTGGCAGCACAATTTGTAATAGCCAAAACCTGGAAGCAACCCAGGTGTCCAACAACAGATGAGTGGCTGAACAAGTGGTGGTATATATACACAATGGAATACTACTCAGCTGTAAAAAATGGTGACTTCACTGTTTTCAGCTGATGTTGGATGGACCTAGTTTTTTTTTTTTTCTCTGAGCCTGACATTTGATATGCAGGTGGATCCAAGTTATTGTCTGGGGAGATGATGTCATGGCTGGAAAAGGGACAGAAAGCTGGATCATGGAGGAGATTAGCTCCCTAATATGGGGAAGGGGTATAAGTATTGTTGACTGTAAATCCTATCGATTTGATTTGGTCTGGGAACCATATTCATCTTAGGAGCCTATGTGACCTCTGCATCCCTGTAGATCTGAGCTCACATTCTGTGGTCATGAGTAGGAACATTCCAAGCTGCCCCAATATCGACCCATTTTCCTCAGGTGTAGCATAGAGTATGTTCCCCAGACTCCCTTCGAAGGATTGAACATTCTCTACTGTTGTTCATCCAAGTTGAGGTCCTATGTGGGGCCCACAAAGGGGTCTATTTTGTTGTTCCTGATAGAGATGACCAGTAACAATGGAGAAAGGGATTTATTTGAGACGGGCCTAGTGTATTCTTAATTCCTGATGATAATTGCTTATTTTGCAGTACCTAGATATTTGCCTTTTACCCCTGTATCACCCTAATAAAACCTTGAATTGTTGAAACCCATTCCCAGTGCCCAGAAGTCAATCCTTTATGTGCTACAGCTTAAGCCCCTTTTAAGTTTTAGTTACAACAATATTCTACCCAGAGCCATATATAAATTTAATGCAATCCTTGCCACGGTCCCACACAATTTCTTTTAGGAGAATAGAACAAAAGCTACAAAGGTTTATCTGGAACCATAAAATACCTAGAACTGCCAAACAATCTTGAGAAGAAAGAACAGAACTGGAGGCATCACACTCCCATTGTATTATAGGGCCATTGTAATCTAAACTGCTTGGTACTGGAATATAAATAGATACACTGACCAATGGAATAGAATTGAGAGCCCATAAATAAGTTCCCATACCTATGGACATCTGATCTTTGACAAAGGTGCCCAGGACTACTAAATTGGGAAAGGAGTGTCTCTTCAACAAATGGTGCTGGAAAAATTGGGTTGAAACATGAAGAAGAATGAAACTGAATCACTATATATCACCAAACACAAAAACAAATTCCAAATGGATCAAGAACATGAATGTTACATCCAAGGACTTGGGTGAAACTATCAAATACTTAGAAGAAAATATTGCCAGAACTCTTTTCCATTTAAATTTTATAGGCATCTTCAATGATATAAATCTAATTTCAAAGAAGACAAAAATGAAAAATAAACCATTGGGACTACATAAAATTAAAAAGCTTCTTCATAGCAAAAGAAAACACCACCCAAACAAAGAGACTCCTTATAGAATATAGATCTTCTAAAGAAGATATTCACATGCCATATATCAGACAAATAGCTAATAACAAAAATATATAAAAAGCTCACCAACTCAGCAACAAGAAAATAAATGGCCCCATCCAAAAATGGAATGGGAAGAGAATATGAACAGAATATTCACTAAAAATGAGATCTAAAAGGCCAACAAACATATGAAAAAAATGTTCCAAGTCATTGATTTTCAGAGAAATGCAAATAAAGAAAACAATGAAATGCCACTTCACCCCTGTGACCCTGTCATACATAGAAACAATAGCAGCAACAAATGCTGAAGAGGTTGTGGGGACAAAGAAAACCTCTTGCACTGCTGGTAGGAATGTAAATTGGTCCAACCCCTGTGGAGAGAAGTCTGGAGAACTCTTTGAAGGGTAGAAATGGACCTACCAGGGCCAGGTGGTGGCATACCCGGTTAAGTGCACATATTACAGTGCACAAGACCTGGGTTCAAGCCCCTGGTCCCCACCTGCAGGGGGAAACCTTCATAACTGGTGAAGCAGGGCTTCAGGTGTCTCTCTGTCTCTCTCCCTATCACCCCCTTCCCTCTCGGGTTCTGGCTGTCTCTATCCAATAAATAAATAAAGATAGTTTTAAAGAAAAGAAGAAATGAACCTATCCTATGACCCTGCAATTCCTCTCCTGTGGATATATCTTAGGGAACCAAACAAACCCATCCAAAAAGATCTGTGTACACTTATGTTCACAGAAGCACAATTTGGATTAGCCCAAACCTAGAAGCAACCCAGGTGTCCAACAACACATGAATGGCTAAGTAAGTTGTAGTATATACACACAATGGTGAATTCACCTTCTTCACCTCATCCTGGATGAAGCTTAAAGGAATCATATGAGATGAGATAGCTAGAAAAAGGATGGATGTGGGATGATCCCACTCATAGACAGAAGTTGAAAAATAAGAACAGAAGGGGAAACACAGCACAGAACTTGGGCTGGGATTGATGTATTGCGCCAAAGTAAAAGATTCTGGGATGAGAGAAGTGTTCAGGTCTTGAAACATGATGGTGGGGGAGGACCTATGTTGGAGATTAGAATATTATGCAGAAAACTGAGAAACATTACATATATACCAATACAAGTGTATTTTACTTTTGACTGTAAGCCATTAATCCTCCCAATAAAGAAAAAAATCAATCATCTCAAAAACCTAATCTGTAATGTTTAGTTACTCACATAGTGGTTGTGAAAAACCATCCCTGGGCCGAAGTTGAAAAACAAGATTAGAAAAGAAAACACAAGTCGAACCTGAAATGGAATTGGAGTATTACACCAAAGTAAAAGACTCTGGGGTGGGTGGGTGGGTGGGGAGAATACAGGTCCATGAAAAATGATGAATGAAATAGTGGGGGTTGTATTGCTAAATGGGAATCTGGGGAATGTTAAAAAAAAAAAAAAAAAAAAAAAAAAAGAATCCAAAAAAAAAAAAAAAAAAAAAAGAAAAACCATCCCTGGTTTTGAAAGTTAAACAAAAGTGAAAGGAGAGCTACACACAGAATATATTCACTAAGTGCTATCCAATGACTATTTCTATATCTTCTCTAAGACTACTTTAAGCCTAAATTAATCTGATAGCATGTTTTCAGTGTTACTTTTACTTATCAGTTAGCTATGTCAAGAACCCAGCTTTAGTATCGATATTAATAATGAGCTATAAAGACTTGATTTTTATCTTACTGAAATAGGAAGACTTCACATTCACATCCTGAGATGCAAACTTCATTGGGTGTATTTGGCATACTCTTGACTATAAATATACTGTGCTTGTTGCAAGGTTTGCACAGGGTAGGAGGAGGGAGGCCAAGTATAAGTGTTGTATTCCTCTTTGGTATGTGTTTGTTTTGTATTTCGGTGTTTGCTATTTTTATTTGTACTGGTTATTATTGTTCATGCTAAATTTTTAGTAAGGAATCCTACTAATTCCATATACCCCCCATTTCCTTTTTCTTTGAATAAGACAATATAATCTGCATTTCATTGAAATGAAATACTAAAGGGGCTAGTGGGTGGCATACCCAGTAGAGCACACAAGTCAACCATGTGCAAGGCTGTGGGTTCAAGCTTGCACTCCCCAACTGCAGAAGGTGAAGTTTCAGGAGTGGTGAAGCAGTACTGTGGGTGGGCTGGTCTCGGTCTCTCTCTCTCTCTCCCCCTCCCCCTCCACTCTCAGTTTCTCTTTCATATAAAGTGAAAGAAGGAAGAAGGAAGGAAGGAAGGAAGGAAGGAAGGAAGGAAGGAAGGAAGGAAGGAAGGGGGAGGGAGGGAGGGAGGGAAGGGAGGGAGGGAGGAAGGAAAGAAAGAGAGAAGGAAGGAGAGAAGGGGAGGAAAGAGGGAAGGAGGAAAGAAGGGAAAAAAAAGTGGCTGCCAGGAGCACTGGATTCATCATGCAGGCATTGAGCCCCAGAAATCACCCTGGCAGCAATAAAAAAGTTAAGTTAAATTAAAAATAAATGGTCTGTGTGGTAGCACACCTGGTTAAGTGCACACATTACCATGCTCAAGGACCCAAGTTCAAGCCTCTGGTCCCAACATGTTGCAGGGAAGTTTCATGAGCAGTGAAACAGGGCTGTAGATGTCTCTCTGTTTCTTCCCTAATCTCTCAATTTCTCTGACTCTATCCAAAATAAAAGTAAAAGAAATTAAACAGGGGGGCAGACAGTAGTGCAGCTGGCTAAGCACACATGGCATAAAGTGCAAGGACCGGCGTAAGGATCCAGGTTTGAGCCCCCAGCTCCCCAACTGCAGGGGGGTCGCTTCACAAGCAGGGAAGTAGGTCTACAAGTGTCTTTCTTTCCCCCTGTCTTCCTTTCCTCTGTCAATTTCTCTCTGTCCTATCCAACAACAACAGTAGCAATGGCTTCCAGGAGCAATGGATTTGTAGTGCAGGCACTGAGCCCCAGCTGGGGCAAAAAAAAAAAAACCTGGAGGCAAAAAAAAAAGAAAAGAAAGAAGGAAGGAAGGAAGGAAGGAAGGAAGGAAGGAAGGAAGGAAGGAAGGAAGGAAGGAAGGAGTTAAACAATAAGATTCAAGACTATGGGTTGTTTTGGGGGGTGAACATGGTAGAGTGGGCATAATCTGAGACTATTTTGATACACCAGGTGTCATAACTCATTAAACGGTTGATAGAAGGGTCAGGGCAGTGGTTCAACTATAAAACACACTCCTGGGGGAGTTGGGCTGTAGCGCAGCGGGTTAAGCGCAGGTGGCGCAAAGCACAAGGACCGGCATAAGGATCCCGGTTCGAACCCCGGCTCCCCACCTGCAGGGGAGTCGCTTCACAGGCGGTGAAGCAGGTCTTTCTCTCCTCCTCTCTGTCTTCCCCTCCTCTCTCCATTTCTCTCTGTCCTATCCAACAACGACAACAACAATAATAACTACAACAATAAAAAAACAACAAGGGCAACAAAAGGGAATAAATTAAATAAATTTTTTTAAAAAACACTCCTGGTATAAATGAGTCTTTGGGCTTTATTCTTAACACTTCAAAAAGCAAGAAAGAAAAGCAAATAGAAAAAGCAAAGTGGGGTGCCAGGCGGTTAAACACACTCGGCACAAAGCACAAGGACCAGATAAGAATCCTGGTTCGAGCCCCCAGCTCCCCATCTGCAGGAGGGGTCGCTTCACAAACAGTGAAACAGGTCTGCAGGAGCCTATCTTTCCCTTTCTGTCTTCCCTTTCTCTCTCGATTTCTTTCTGTCCTACCTAACTTCAACTATAACGATAAAATGGGAAAAATTGCCTCCAGGAGCAGTGGACTCGTAGTGCAGGCACTGAGCCACAGTGATAACCCTGGAGGGAAAAAAAGAAAGAAAAGTAGCAGAGATATTGTGATAGCTCCTTCTGTGTTGACTAAATTAATGCCATTCTAGTGAGACTAGTGGCCTTTGTGAGGACACAGAAGTACCCAGACCTATTTCACTTTGCCTTGCCCCACAGCATCTTAATGGTAACACCTGCATATATGACAAGTGAAAATGGGGCCAGTGGTGCACCCAGTTAAGCACACATGGTACTAAGTGCAAGGATCTGCACAAGAAACCAGGTTTGAGCCCCCACTCCCCACCTGCAGGAGGATGTTTCATGAGCAGTGAAGCAGGTCGACAGGGGTCTTTCTCCCTCTCTATCATCCCTTCCCTCTTAATCTCCGTTCTGTTAAGTAAAACAGAAAGAAAAAAAGGGAAAAAAATGGCCAGTCACCAGGAGCAGTGGATTCAACGTGTAGGCACTGAGCCCCAGCAATAACCCCGGTAGCAATTTGAAAAAAAAAAAAAGAGTAAAAAAGAAAGAAAACACAGTCACGTCTTCACTGCACATGTCCGGCCACAAACCACAATGTGAAAGGTCAATCTTCTACATGAGCACAAGTAGAAAATTCCTTTTTTATATTAAAGGGGCCTCATGAATTCTAAATTGACAGGTCATTTTTTATTGTTTACTCCAAAGCCACGTTCAAATCCCAGTACATGGTACTAAAGTTTTATTTTCTCATGAATTTTAAAGTATTCGATAAACTGAGGTAGAAGAAGTTGCAATGCTTCTGCACATTTGAGGTAATTTTAATGTTTTTACATTATGGTGTTTATCAGAAAACAATACAATCTTAAGCAGGAAAGGTTAAAGCTTCGGGAATTGACATTAAGTGAAAATAAAAATGAAGTCAACTTGTTTAAGAACTGAACCCTTCCCTCCACACCCATAAGGAGCTCATCACTCATTTCTGTATAATCCACCTACCAGCGTGTCACAATGATTGAGTAGCTAATCAGAAGTCTTTCCAAAGCACAGCACAGCACAGTACAGCCAGTGGGAAAATATGAATATAATCTGTCTCTTTAAAGAGAAAAGGGCTGTTACTCTTGTCAAAGACATTCCCGAGCTACTGTTCACAGTTACAATGTATAGGACCTGGGGATAGGTAAATGCTGGCTAGTCAGATTTGAATTCCTTTTCCAAATACTTGTGTGTGCCTTTATAATATGCTCTTTCCATGCCACATTCACCTTAAAGAACAAGAAATAGAATTTATAAAGTTGTACTTCTCATCACAAAACCTTATCACCGAATTAAGGCTCGAAGACTCTGGTACTCTGATTTGTACTTGAGACTTTATGAAGAAGGATATGGCAAGATCACTACAGTATTAATTTGTTCAACTAAGGAACTACAGATGGAGGACATGGGTGGCTATCATAATGGTTATGCAAAGAGACTGTCAGGCCTGAGACACTGAAGTCACAGGTTCAATCCTCTGCATCACCATAAACCATAGCTGCTCAGTGCTCTGGTGAAAACAGAGAGAGAGGGGGGGGGGGGGGAGAACTACAGATGGTAGGAATGCAGCTTACTAAATGGGAAGGCCCAGGAGAAATATTTCACCAAAGAGTGAAAATTACTCTTTGGGCATCAGCAGTTTATCTAGTTGTCCCTGAAGGGGGCTTGGAGTTTCAGCTGTAGCAGCACAATTACATTAAAGCAAAAACAATTCTTTTGATGAGCATAAATACGAAAAATAAAATAAAAGTGCAAATGGGAAAAGAGTTGGCACCTTCTGTCTTGGAACAAGGACAAACAAAAGAGAGATGTGTGTGATGTTGCTTTGTAGAATTGTAAGCTATATTCTACCTACCACAACAGAAACACTCAATGAAAGTCTTTTTAATGAGTGAGTACTACTAGTTCATTGAATAATTAGTCTGAAGGAAAGCTAAGTGAATCAGGGACATGGACGATAAGGTAAGAGTGAATTGGAGAATGGTTTGTGTGGCTGAACCAATCCTCAGCTCTTGGGGAACAAAAAATCAGGATGCCCACCCTAACTGATGTTCAGCACATCTCTCCTAAAAACATTACATTTATGATGCAATAAAACCAGAAGAGGCAAAAATTACATGAGCATTGTACACTGGTCAGAGGAATTAAAGCTCATTGACTCAGTTATTTAAGCCACCGTAATAATATCCCTATTGAGAGCACTTGTCAGGCTGGGGAGAGAGCATAGTGGTTATGCAAAAAGACTTTCATGCTTGAGACACCAAAGTCCCAGGTTCAATCTCCAGCACCCCTTAAGCCTAAATTGAATAGCGCTCTATCACATATATGTAAATAGGTAGTTGGGTGGTAGCACAGCAGGTTAAGCACACATGGTACAAAAGCTCCCAATGGAGCCCCCAGCTCCCCACCTGCAGGGAGATTGCTTCACAAGCAGTGAAGCAGGTCTGCAGGTGTCTATCTTTCTTTTCCCCTCTCTGTCTTCCCCATCTCTCTCCATTTCTCTCTGTTCTATCCGGCAACAATGACATCAATAACAACAACAATAATAACCACAACGATGATAAAAACAATAAGGACAACAAAAAGGGAAAGAAATAAATAAAATATTTAAAAGTATGTAAATAAGTAAATAAATAAATCATTTAAAAGAGATGACAAGAGAGGATCTCAAGGCATAAGTCTTTAGTGAGGAATTTTCAGTCCTCTCTATTTTTTGTTTGTCTTTTTAAAGATTTATTTATGAGAAAGAAAAGGGGAGAGAGAGAGAAAAGCAGAGCACCAGACTAGCCCGTGCATTGCCAGGGACTGACTCAGGACCTCATACTTGACTGTCCCACCCTTCATGTACTGTGCCACTTGCCAGGGACTCTCTCTTCCTTTAACGGTAAGCAGTATAGGCAATAGCACTTCGATAAATATGTTAGCAGAGGAAAAGGAAGAGCTTTGCTCTGAATTTAGCAAACTAGAATATAATCACACACTGTATGTCAAAGTAGTGGTATAAGAAACATAGCAAATAATATTTTTAAATTATATATGCATATACATACATACATACATACATACATATGCATATTGTGTAAGAGGTAACAAACAACTATATTCCCTTAGCAGCATACCTCAGAAGACAGAATATTTCCCCCGAGAGTCTCTGTGGCATCATGGTGGTTTAACAAGGACTCTGAGTCAGGTCAACCTGATTTTAAGTCTCAGGACCAGGCTGGAAAGATAGTGCAGCTGTAGTGCACAGGACTTTCAAGTGAGAAGTCTTGGTGAAATCTAACTCTGGCAACATCAGAGTTTAGCCAGAGCTATTCAGGCCTCTGGTCAGAAAAGAGAGAGAGAGAGAGAGAGAAAGAGAGAGAGAAAGAAGAAAAACATATTACTGTAAGCTCTAAATGTGTTTCCAGGTCCACGTAATGACTCACCTAGTTGAACGTACATGTCACCATGCACATCCTTACCTGGATTCAAGCCCCAACTCCACCTGAAGGGTTGGCGAAAGTTACATGAACAGTGAGAAGTGCTGGAAGTGTCTTTCTCTCTTGCTCTCAATTTTTTCCTCTCAATTTCACTCTATATATATTAAGAAAGGAAGAAAGGAAGGAAGGAAGGAAGGAAGGAAGGAAGGAAGGAAGGAAGGAAGGGTGGGAGGGGGCAGGGGTAGATAGAATAATGGTTATGCAAACAGACTCTCATGCCTGAGGCTCCAAAGTCCCAGGTTCAGTCCCCTGCACCACCATAATCCAGAGCTGAGCAGTGCTCTGGTAAAAAAAAAAAAAAAAAAAAAAAAAAGAAAGGAAGAAAGAGGGAGAGAGAAACATGTAAAACAAGTGCTCCCCCCAGTGGTGGAGTCATTGCACAGGCACCCTGCCCTAGCAATAACCTTGGTGGCAGTTACATAAAAAATAAATAAATAAATAAATAAATAAATAAATAAATAAATAATAGGGGAGTCAGGTGGTAGCGCAGCAGGTTAAGCACACATGGCACGAAGTGCAAGGACAAGCATAAGGATCGAAGTTCCAGCCCCTGCTCCTCACCTGCAGGGGAGTCACTTCACAGGCAGTGAAGCAGGTCTGCAGGTGTCTTTCTCTCCCCCTCTCTGTCTTCCCCTCTTTTCTCCATTTCTTTCCGTCCTATGTAACAAGGACGACATCAATAACAACAACAATAATAACTACAACAACAATAAAAAACAAGGGCAACAAAAAGGGAAAATGAATAAATAAATATTTAAAAATCCCTCTCTCCATTGTTACTGGTCAACTCTATTAGGAACAACACAATAGAACCCTTTGTGGAACAATGGTAAAGAATGTTCCATCCTCCAAAGGGAGGCTAGACAACATACTCTATGTTCCACCTGAGGAAGATGGGTCCTGATATTGGGGCAGCTTGAAATGTTCCTACTCATGACCACAGAATGTGAGCTCAGATCTACAGGGATGCAGAGGTCACATAGGCTCCTAAGCTGAATATGGGCCCCAGATCACATCAAATCAATGGGGTTTACAGTCAACAATATTTATACACCTTTCCCATATTTGGGAGCTACTCTCTTCCCTGATACAGCTTTCTGGTCCTTTTTCCAGCCATGACATCATCTCCCCAGACAATAACTTGGATCCACCTGCATATCAGATGTCAGGCTCAGAGGGAAAAAAAAAAAAAAAACTAGTATAGCTACAGGCCCTTTGGAATATAACTAAAATATGCCTACTAGCTATCTACAAAATGGAGGCCCCCCCCTAACACTTTATCTGCACTATTCCAGCCTTTAGGTCCATGACTGTTCAACAATTTATTTGGCTTTATATGTTAACTCTTTTTTTCAGGTTCCAGATGTTAACATGATGCCAACTGGACTTCCCTGGGCAGACGACCTCACCAATGTGTCCTGGAGCCCCACTTCCCCACAGCCCCGCCCCACTAGGGAAAGAGAGAGACAGGCTGGGAGTATGGATCAACCTGTCAACACCCATGTTAAGTGAAGAAACAATTAGAAAAGCCAAGCCTTCCACCTTCTGCATTCCATAATGACCCTGGGTCCATACTCCCAGAGGGTTAAATACTAGGAAAGCTATTGGGAGGGGATGGTATATGGAGTTCTGGGGGTGGAACTGTGTTTATCCTGTGTTTCTTGTTAGTATTTCCTTTATATAAATAAATTTTTAATTATAAAAATAATAGTGTGCATCCTAGGCAAGTTATTTAACTTTTGTGCATCTCCTTTTCTTCCTCAATACAATAAATATAACTTCAGTCATGCACTTATGATATGCAGAGGTGACACAGGCTTCTGCTGAAGGAAGTCTGTTCATAAACCCCATATCAACACAAGTTGCACGTGCCCATCCTGCTCTTTCATTCAGATAGGGATTATGGGGTTTACGAACAGACTTCCTTCGGCACAGAAGCCTGTGTCACATCTGCATCCCTGTAGGTCTGAGCTCACATTCTGTGGTTACAACTAGGAACATTCTAGGCTGCACTCATTTCAGAACCAGTCTTCCTCAGGTGGCAGAGTATATTGACCCAGCCTCTCTTTGGAGAGAGAGGCAGTCCCTATCATTGTCTTACCTTGAGGGCAAGGTCCTATAGAGGTCTACAAAAGGGTCCACGATGCTGTTCCTGATGAATGATCAGTGATGGTGGAGATAGGATCCGCTAGAGGTCTAGGCCATCATATCTGTGTAAGAATCCCAAGATTCCCTGATTAGGGCCCAGGATGAAGAGGTGACTTGGTAGTGACCAAAAGAGCCATCATTAAAGTATGTCGGTCTCTTGCCATTATCCAGCTTTTGTAATGCTTACTTTATCTAGCAGGGCTAGGCTTAGAGTGACTGAGGGAAGTGAAATAAGAAGAAGGTGAGAAGGGTATCTAGGTCTAACTAGAAACTACTTGATTAAGTACTTTATGGAGCCCCAGATCAGACTGATGGGGCCTATAGTTAACAGTATTTATGTACTTTTCCCATATTTGGGAGCTATACTCTGCCCTGATCCAGCTTTCTAGTCCTATTTCCAGATCTGACACCATCTCCCCAGACAATATCTTTAGCCCACCTTCATGTTGGCTGTCAGGCTCATGCAAAAATTAATAAAGTCATGGGCCCCTTGGGAAATACCTAAAATAGATTCCCCAACATGAAGAACCCAAATCTCATCTGCTATATTCTTACTTTTAGGTTCCTGATTATTAAACAATTTGTTCTGCTTAATATCTTACTGCTTCCCAGCCACCAAGTTGCAAATGCTACCATTTTGCAAACCTGACTTCCCTGAGCAGATGATCTCACCAATGTGCCCTGGAAACCCACTTCCCCAGAGCCCTGCCCCACTAGGGAAAGACAGAAATAGACTGGGGGTATGAATCCACCTGCCAACATTCATGTCCAGTGGAGAAACAATTACAGAAGCCAGACCTTCTACCTTCTGCACCCCATAAAGATCTGTGGTCCATATTCTCAGAGAGATAAAGAATAGAGAAGCTTCCAATGTAGGGGATGGGGTATGGAACTATGGTGGTGGGAACAATATATAGAATTGTACCCCTCTAGGGAGTCGGGCGGAAGCGCAGTGGGTTAAGCGCAGGGGGAACAAAGTGCAAGGACCAGCATAAGAATCCCAGTTCGAACCCCTGACTCAGCACCTGCAGGGGAGTCCTTCACAGGCGGTGAAGCAGGTCTGCAGGGGTCTGTCTTTCTTCCCCCTGCTCTCTCAATTTCTCTTTATCCTATCCAACAGCGACTACAATAACAATAACTACAACAATAAAACAACAAGAGTAATAAAAAGGAATAAATATTAACAAAAATATTTTTTTTTAAAAAAGGGAGTCAAACAGTAGCACAGCGGGTTAAGTGCACATGGCACAAATCACAAGGACCTGTGTAAGAAGCCTGGTTCGAGCCCCTGGCTCCCCACCTGCAGGGGAGTCCCTTCACAGGCAGTGAAGCAGGTCTGCAGGTGTCTTTCTCTCCCCACCTCTGTCTCCCCCTCCTCTCTACATTTCTTTCTGTCCTATCCAACAACAACGACATCAATAACAACAATCACTACAATAAAAAGAATAAATAAAAAAATAAGGGGGTCACCCGGCGGTGGCACAGTGGGTTAAGAGCATGTGGCACAAAGCACAAGGACCGGCATAAGGATCCCGGTTCCAGCCCCCAGCTCCCCACCTGCAGGGGAGTCGCTTCACAGGCAGTGAAGCAGGTCTGTAGGTGTCTATCTTTCTCTCCCCCTCTCTGTCTTCCCCTCCTCTCTCCATTTCTCTCTGTCCTATCCAACAACGAACAACATCAACAATGGCAATAATAATAACCACAATGAGGCTACAACAACAAGGACAACAAAAGGGGGAAAAAATGGCCTCCAGGAGTGGTGGATTCATGGTGCAGGCACCAAGCCCAGCAATAACCCTGGAGGAAAGAAAAAATAAATAAATAAATAAATAAATAAAAGCATTGTACCCCTCTTATGCCACAATCTTGTCAATCATTATTAAATCACTAATAAAAATAAAAAGAAAGAAAAAAGTGTGCACTGAGTAGCATGGAACTCTGGCAGAGGATAGGCACTCAGTCTCATGCACTCATTATCACCACCTTCACTTTCATTGGCACCTAGCATCTTTGATGGTTAACTTTAATGTGTCATTTTGGATGGGTGTTAGAGATCAACATTTAAATCAGTGAACTTTGAGCAAACAGACTGCCCTCCAATTAGCCCATGTGTGATCATGAAGCTGCAACTAGAACAGACAGACCTGCCTCTCCAGGCAAGAGGGAAGTGTCCAGCATGCTGCCTTTGATCCTCCCCTGCACCTAGTCACTGTGTCTCCAGGGACAGCTGGAGGGCAACAACTAGAATAGCAGCCCCCTGGGTCTCTGCCTATTGACCCACATGGACTTGCAAGGCTCAATAACCATGTGAGCCAGTTCCGTGTGTGTGTTTGTATGTGTGTGTGTGTGTGTGTGTGAAGGCATATATGTATGTATGTTACAGAAAAAGAAATTTCTCTGAAAAAAAAAAAGAAATTTCTTGGGAGGGGGTGGGTTATGGGGATTGGGTGTTGGGAATTGTGTGGAGTTGTTCCTCCTACCTTATGCTTTTGTTCACTAATCCTTTCTTAAATAAAAAATTTTAAAAAAAAAAGAAAAAAAAAATTTCTCTGGAGAAGTTTGATGAATTTGATACCATATCCAAACTCAAGAACTGAAATTATAAAATAGATTTAATGGCATAAATTAGGGTAATAAATTCATCACTTAGAATACAGTAAACTCCTTTCATCATCATGATAAAGTAGGACTTATTCCATGGATGCTTCAATACACACTAGTAAATAAAGCACAGAAATCATGATCATCATCACTTTATGCTGTAAACAAGTATTAGATGAAACTCAATGTCAATTAATTTTAAAAAAACTATCAATAATGTGAATGGTATCATCTCTCTGTATGCCTGTCATTTATTTATTTGTTTGTTTATGTTTGTAGTCTCTGAGGTTTAACCTTCCAGGCTGAAATTGTTCATAGAAAGAGAGAGAGAGGGAGTCAGGTGGTAGAGCAGCAGGTGAAGTGCACATGGCGCAAAGCACAAGGACCAGCAGAAGGATCCCGGTTTGAGGTCCCGGCTCCCCACCTGCAGGGGAGTCACTTCACAAGCGGTGAAGCAGGTCTGCAGGTGTCTTTCTCTCCTCCTCTCTGTATCCCCTCCTCCCTCCATTTCTCTCTGTCCTAGCCAACAACGACGACATCAATAACAAAGACAATAATAACTACAACAATAAAACAACAAAGGCAACAAAAGAGAATAAATAAATATATAAAAGAAAGAATTTTAACAAAGAAAAAGAAAAGAAAGAAAGAAAGAAAGAAAAAGACGGCATAGTACCCAAGCTTCCTCCAGTGCAGTAGAGGCTGGACTAGAACCTGGGACAGTACATAGCAAAGCAGGTACATACTCCAGGTGAACTTATTTTGCCAGTCCTAATAAAAAAGACCATATATAACAAGTCCAAAGCTAACATCATTGTGAATGGTCAAAAACCTAAAGATCTCCATGGTCAGAAATGAAGACAAAAAAGCCCACTCTATCTAGGTTTTCTTAAGAAGTGTGCCACTCGAAATGGAATTAAGGAGTCCTATGAGTTAGGAAAGGTCCCACCAGAGTAATGAAGCTGAAGGGTTGACATTCCACAACTGACATCTCTGGACACAGTCCGAAGTGTAACATGCCAATGTGGTACTTACTGGTTGTACTGCTTGGGTTGGGATAAACAGATACAGTATCAGTTGAACTCAAAGAAGCACGCAGGAAAGTGAGCCCCCCCCCCCCAGAGGTTCCAGGCTGGGAAGAAATATGGATAGACACCTGCAGACCTGCTTCACCACTTGTGAAGTGACTCCCCTGCAGGTGGGGAGCCGGGACCTCAAACCGGGATCCTTCTGCTGGTCCTTGTGCTTTGCGCCATGTGCACTTCACCTGCTGCTCTACCACCTGACTCCCTCTCTCTCTCTTTCTATGAACAATTTCAGCCTGGAAGGTTAAACCTCAGAGACTACAAACATAAACAAACAAATAAATAAATGAAATACAGAGAAAGGGGAAGGTTCCTGCTGTCTAAGGTTTAAGAAGGCAATAGATAACTATTGCTGTAGAAAAATTATTTGGCAATTGGGTTAACTTGGAAAATCCCATTGTTAGGATTTGCTGTATTATACATGACCTCACCATAATTTATGTCCTTTTGTGCTATTTACATATAGTTATATCTTATAAAGTAACACCATCAGTTGTTTCTGTTCTCCCTGATTTAATATTTCAAAGAACAAGTCATTCTTAGAGATGTATTAACAATTTGAGCCCACTGTTAAAATTCAATCTGATTACCAATTTGAAGTTCCAAGTACATAGATTGAAGGAGCATATACTCAGAGCTATGGTCTATACATCAAAAAGTTTGAGACATTTGATCCATTTTTACCCTCAAATTAATTAAGTAGTAATTTGTGATACCGTAAGTTAATAGGAGTGTATATTAACATCAGGGCCCATTAGATAGGGCATATGTGCTGGTGCTCACGTGGGTGGCCTCTCAACCCAAGATAAGCTGCTGACCTTCTCGTCTAGGGTTCAAGGGACCTCAAGATGCAGAAGAAGCACCAGGAGAGGTTCAGGTATGAACTTCTACTTTACTTGGGGTAAGCACAAGGTTTTATAGCAAACAGAACAAAGGAAATTTTTCAAATATGTCATAAATTACATGTTTCTTAAAAGTCAGCTACCCCTATGTGTGGGGGGGGGGTAGGAATGATAAGAATTGATGAGATACAGAAAGGTCAAAGCAATTAGTTTCCATGATGCAAGACATGTTAATTATCTAAAGGTATTAAGAAAAACATAGTGGTCAAACCAGTAAGGTGAGATAAAACAGAGAAGGACAAAGCTTGATGTAAATCATAGATATCAAAGACAAGGAAATAGGTATGGGGGTCTCACTGCCAAGTTGCTGGCAAGGCTTTTGATGGAGTATGCTTACGTATGTGATCAATATAGTGTGAATATAGTGAACTTTGAATGAACTTACAAGCAGGCAGCCATTTGGTCTGCTAGCAGGGGAGTGAACTAAGTGTGAGAGGCTGCAGGCTTCTGTGAAGCTTTGAGAGACTAACAAGGGAAAACTGAGTCATGGAAAGTATTTCCCTCTTAGCTCCATCCCTAGAAGGGAGAGTCTAACAAGTGGGTTGTCTTTCCAGACCTCCATCACAAGGATGGGAGAGCTCCCCTAAGCTCTGCCAGCTTTCACATAGTCCCACACATGTGTACATGTATCTATAAGTTAGGGGAAAATATATATCTTAAAGCAAAAGTACACAATAATTTGCAGCGAGTCAATAAATGAAGCAAGCAAGTAGAAAGACCTAAAAAGATACCTTAAATTACCTAATGAAACAGTTTCTACTTAGACCTAGATACCCTCCTTACCTACCTCCTATTACATGTCCCTCAATCACTCCAAAACTAACCTTGTCAGACAAAGTAAGGACTACAAAAGCTGAATAAGGACAAGAGGCTGGCATACTTTAATGATGACTCCTTAGTCACTACCAGGCCACCTGGGGCCCTTGTCAGGAAGTCCTGGGATTCCCACACAGACATGATGGGCCTAGACCTCTAACAGATCCCTTTCACCACTGTCACTGGTCATTTCCATCAGGAACAACATAATGGACCCCTTTTTGGGCCTCTGTAGGATCTTTCCCTCAGTGTGGATCAACAATGGTAGAGAATGTTCTATTCTCCAAAGGGAGGAACATACTCTACCTACTACATGAGGAAGATGGGTCCTGAAATTAGTGCAGCCTGGAATGTTCCTATCGGTGACCACAGAATGCGAGCTCAGACCTACTTACAGGGATACAGAGGTTACATAGCCTCCTGTGCTGAATATGGGCCCCAAATCAAGTCTATGGGGTTTACAGTTAATGATATTTATATATTTTCCCCATATTTGGGAGCCACTTTCTTCCCTGATCCAGCTTTCTAGTCCTTTTACCAACCAAGACACCATCTCCCCAGACAATAACCTGGGTCCACCTGCATATTAAATGTCAGGCTCAGGCAAAACCAGTAAAGACATGGGCCCCTTGGAATATACCTAAACAGACCTACTAGCTTTTTCCAAAATGCAGACCCCAAATCTTTATATGCAATATTCTAGCCTTTAGGTTCATGAATAGTCAACAATTTGTTCTGCTTTATATCTTAACTTTTTTTTCAGCCACCAGGTTCCAGATGCTACCATGATGCCAACCTGATTTTACTGGGCAGACGACCCCACCATGTGCCCTAGAGTCCTGCCTCACCAAGGAAAAAGAGAGACAGACTGGGAGTATGGATCAACATGCCAATGCCCATGTTCACTGGGGAAGCAATTACAGAAGCCAGACCTTCCACTTTCTGCACCTCATAATGATCCTGAGATAAACAATAGGAAAGCTGTGGTCCGGGAGGTGGTTGATGAAATGGATAAAGCACTTGACCTTTGTTTATTTGTTTGTTTTCCCTTTTGTTGCTCTTATTGTTTTTCATTGTTGTTGTAATTATTATTGTTGATGTCATCGTTGTTAGATAGGACAGAGAGAAATGGAGAGAGGGGGGAAGACAGGGGGAGAGAAAGACACCTGCAGACCTGCTTCACCACCTGTGAAGCAACTGCCCTGCAGGTGGGGAGCCGGGGGCTCGAACTGGGATCCTTACAGGGGTCCTTGCACTTTGTGACACATGCGCTTAACCCACTAAACTACCACCCAACTCCCAAACACTAGACCTTTAAGCACGGGGTCCCGAGTTCAATCCCTGGCATCACATGTACCAGAGTAATGTCTGGTTCTTTCTCTCCTGCTATCTTTCTCATTAATAAATAAATAAAATCTTTTTTAAAAAAAGAATAGGAAAGCTATTAAGGGAGGGGACTGAACACGGAGTTCTGGTAGTGGGAACTGTGTGGAATCATACCCCGCCCATCCTATAGTCTTGTCAATATTTCCATTTTATAAATAAAAATTTTTAAGTAAAAAAATATTCAAACTCTAAATGGAAAGGCAATAACAAAACACTGTCAAATTTCAACAACTGTTCATTAAAAATAACAAAAATATGACCACACTTTACCAGGAGTGTACATAAACACCATTCCCACCACCAAAAGACTGTGTCCCACCCACCCACCCTACTAGAGTAATCTTGGTGATGGGAATGGTGTTCATGTACACACCTACCAAACTGTAGTAATATAAATCACTATTTAATCAATATGAGAGGGGAAAAATTGATTGTATGTCTAACAAAGGGACTTTTCAAAGCTAACCAAATAATGAGATGATAACAGTAACCATCCACTGTCTTCTCAAACCCCAAGACAGCAGGAACCCCACATTTCCACTACAGAGCCCAAACTTCCCCCAGTCCTGGGACCCCAGGGCAAGGCCCACTTTCCCATATGCCTCTCCCAATTCTTTTTTTTTTTTCCTTATTTTTTTTTTCTGCACTTTTTTTTTTAATTTAAGAAAGGAGACATTAACAAAATCATAGAATGAGAGGGGTACAACTCCGCACAATTCCTATACCTGATCTCCACATCCCACCCCCTCCCCTGATAGCCTTCCCATTCTCTATCTCTCTGGGAGTATGGATCCAGGTTCGTGTGGGTTGCAGAGGATGGAAGGTCTGGCTCCTGTAATTGCTTCCCCGCTGAACATGGGCATTGACTGGTGGATCCATACTCCCAGTCTGTCTCTCTCTTTCCCTAGTAGGATGGGGCTCTGAGGAAGTGGCGCTCCAGTACACATTGATGGGTCGTCTGTCCAGGGAAGTCTGGTCAGCATCCGGAACCTGGCGGCTGAAAAGAGAGTTAACATAGTCTTTTGGTGGTGGGAATGGTGTTTATGTACACTGCTGGTAAAGTGTGGTCATATAAATCACTAGTTGATTGATGTGAGAGGGGGAAAATTGATTGTATGTCTCAAAGTTTTTAAAACACAGACTGAGTCTTTTTAATATATAGGCTGTATATTTGATATGCGGACTCTCTCAAAAGCTTAGACCAAGTAGATCAGAAGCAACCAGTGGCACAGCTACATACAAGATACTGGGTACTATACAGCAAACTCTAACAAAGGGACTTTTCAAAGTTAACTCAATTACCAAATAATGTGATGATAACATTGACTATCCATTGTTTTTTTGAACCCTAAGACAGCAGGAACCTCACATCTCCACTCTAGAGCCTATATTTCGCCCAGTCCTGGAACCTTAGGATAGGGTCCGCTTTCCCGCATGCCTCTCCCAATCTATATCAAATAATATTGCATCTGCCATTCGCAACCTAATCAACGCAACGATTGCCACCTCAACATGCTTCAGCTCAGACTATGTCCAGAGACTTCACGTGTGGAATGACAACCCTTCAGCTTCATTACTCGGGTGAGACCTTTCCTTTCATAGTATTCTCTAATTCCATCCCAGGTGGTTCACTTCCTAAGTACCAAAACCTAGATATAGACCAGGTTCTGTGAGAGAGAGCATATGTTCACACGTATCCATAAACTAGTGCAAAATATATACCTGAAAGCAGAAGTACACTAGAGTTTGCAGTGAGTACCCCCCTAACACTTCCTCTCCACTATTCCAACCTTTGGGTCCATGATTGCTCAACAATTTGTTTGGCTTTGTATGTTAACTCTATTTTCAGCCACCAGGTGCCAGATGCCATCAGGATGCCGGCCAGGCTTCCCTGGACTGAAGACCCCACCAATGTGTCCTGGAGCTCCGCTTCCCCAAAGACCCACCCTACTAGGGAAAGAGAGAGGCAGACTGGGAGTATGTATCGACCAGTCAATGTCCATGTTCAGCGGGGAAGCAATTACAGAAGCCAGACCTTCCACCTTCTGCAACCCACAATGACCCTGGGTCCATGCTCCCAGAGGGATAGAGAATGGGAAAGCTATCAGGGGAGGGTTGGGGTATGGAGATTGGGTGGTGGGAATTGTGTGGAGTTGTACCCCTCCTACCCTATGGTTTTGTTAATTTATCCTTTCTTAAATAAAAAATAAATTTAAAAATATAACAAAAAACAAAGCCCACTCATATTACTTTCTTCAACACAGTATTCAAAGTCCTAGGCAGAGTAATTAAATAATGGTCCAGTTCAGAAAGTGAGAAGTAAAATCATCACTGTTTGCTGAGGACATGATACTACTGTACCTGATATAGAACCATGGTTTTTCTTCCCAGTGTACATCGAAGCAAAGTATACTAGGGAATGGGTGGTTGAGCAAAGAACAGACATTGGGGAAAAGACAGTCTTTTCAGAGGAATACCAAATTATTTTACTTATAGGTAGAACATAAGAAGCAAGGACCGGGAGTCAGGCAGTAGCGCAGCGGGTTAAGCACACGTGGCGCAAAGCTCAAGGACTGGCAGAAGGATCCGGTTCAGAGCCTCTGGCTGGCTCCCCACCTGCAGGGAGTCGAACCTGCAGGGGAGTTGCTACACAGGTGGTGAAGCAGGTCTGCAGGTGTCTATCTTTCTCTCTCCCTCTCTGTCTTCCCCTCCTCTCTCTATTTCTCTCTGTCCTATCCAACAACAACGACATCAATAACAACAACAATAATAACTACAACAATAATAAAAAGACGATAAGGACAACAAAAGGGAAAATAAATAATTAAAAATTAAAAAAAAAAAAGAAACAAGGACCAGGCTGCGGAGATAGCATAATGGTTATGCAAAAATACTTTCATGCCTGGCGGAGGTAGATAGCACAAAGGTTATGCAAACAGACTCTCATGCAGCTCAAGAAGAGTTCTTGTGTATTAAGCTATGCCATCCAGCTTGTGTAAGTATACTCTGTGATGTTCACACAAGGACAAAATCATCTGAGGACACATTTCTCAGAGAAACACTTCAATCATTAAGTAAAATATGACTGAACATTATTACTTCTGTATAATATCAACTCATAGTAAGAATGGGTTTCCAACAACATGGATGGGTTGTAAGGGCATTATACTAAGCAAAGGGAGTCAGAGAAAGAAAATACCCTTCTCACTTGTATTTAGAACATAATAATGAAACAATAAAACTGTCCATAAATACAGCAAGCAGGGGGTGCCACAGATGGGATTTTGGGGTGTGAATGAAATAGGCTTAGTTGATCAAAAGGTGCAAACTTTCAGTTATTAAATAAGTAAGCCATGGAGATATAGTATACAGTATGGTAACTACAGTTAACACCAGATTATACAGTTTAAAGTTACCAAGGAGAGTTTACAGCCCTCATCCACAAGAAAAAAATTGTAACTATGCATAGATACAGATGTTAGACTTAATGTAGTCACCATTTTACAACAGATATAAAGATCAAACCATTATGGTGTACCACTGAAGTGAATGTAATGGTATATGTCCATTATAACTCAATTTTACAAAAGAATTATCAGGGGCTGGGCGGTAGTGCAGCAGGTCAAGTGCACATGGCACAAAGAGCAAGGACTAGTGTAAGGATCCCAGTTTGAGCCCCTAGCTCCCCACCTGCAGCGGGGGCGGTCACTTCATGGGCAGTGAAACAGGTCTGCAGGTGTCTATCTTTCTCTCCCCCTCTCTGTCTTCCCCTACTCTCTCCATTTCTTTCTGTCCTATGCAACAACAACTGTAACAACAATGTCAACAAAATGGGAAAAATGGCCTCCAGGAGCAGTGGACTTGTAGTACAGGCACCTAGCCCCAGCAATAACCCTAAAGGCAAAAAAAAAAAAAAGAATTATCACCATCAGAGAATCTAAGATCTTTGAAGGCGTCAGCTTTAAACGTTGATCAAGCAGCAGATTATTCAGTAAATGCTTAAAGAGTAAATTATCAGATCAAGGGGCTTATCATAACCATGTAAATAAATTTCATAGTTTAAATGTGAATCACTATCACATGAGAAGCAGTCTGAGGACTACATTTAGAAAGGTTATAGAGGAGGAAATGCTCAAAGCAACAGCTGTGCCAGATGGCTGACAGAGTGTGCAAGCTGACCCAAATGTCATCTGGGGGAACAGAAAGTCCCAAAGGAAACAGAAAGCTAAGGAATGGATGAATCACATCTGCCGTTGTCATGGCTACTGTTCATCTTATCTGCATCAACTTGAAAACTGAAAGCATTATAGAATAGAGTAACTAATCCTCATCTGCTGCCAAAAGACTTAGACCAAGACGCACAGCCTTAATGTTTCATGAGCCCTCAAGAGTAGTTGACCTTGTACAAAATATGCAAAATATACAAACACATGCTTCTCTTCTCCGGTTCAGTTACCTGCTACTGAGTGCTTAGTAGAATCATCTGGAGAACTTGGGGGGGGGGGGAGACTTTTTTGATGGAATCCTATCCCTAAATACTGATTAATGATAATTATGTTTTTAATGGTTTTGTTGTTTTGTTTTGACCAGAAGGTCACTTAATTCTGGTTACCCATGGTACTAAGGATTGCACCTGGCACCACTTGCATGTAAGTCCTCTACACAAATCACTGTGCAACCTCTCCAGCTCCACACATAGGTGTGTTTGCTTGCTTGTTTGTTTTCTGCCCTCAGGGTTATCGCTGGGACTCAGGGCCTGCATGACTCCATTGTTCCCTGCAGCCTTTTTTTTTTTTTTTTGACCTCTAGGGTTATTGCTGGGGATCAGTGCCTACACTACAAATCCACTGCCCCTGGAGGCCATTTCTTTCCCATTCCGTTGCCCTTGTTGTTGTTTGTTGTTGTTATTGTTGCCATTGATGTTGTTGTTGGATAGCTCAGAGAAATTGAGAGAAGAGGGGAGACAGAGAGGGAGAGAGAAAGACAGATATCTGCAGACCTGCTTCACCACTTGTGAAGTGACCAGCTCTGCAGGTGGGGAGCGGGGGCTCGAACTGGGATCTTTATGCTGGTCCTTGCGCTTTGCACCATGTGGGATTAACCAGATGCACTACCACCTGACCACTGCCATTATTTTTATACATGGTGAGAGGAAGAGAAGGACAGAGTGAGGGCGAAACAAAGAAAAGTAAGTAACCAGCAACTGCAGATAGGGACCCAGGGCTCTAACGTAGGTCCTCATACATCATAACATGTGCACTCTACTGGTTCCAACATGGGGATTCTCCAGGTGGTGTTAGCAGTGCAGATAGGATTAAGATCTGCTGGGCTGGGAGAAAGGTCAGTGTTAGAGCAAAGGACTAGTATGTCTGAGACCCCAGAGTCCCTGTGTTCTATCCCTAACACCACAGATGCCAGACTTGAGTAGTGCTCTGATCTCTGTGTGTGGCCCTCTCTCATACTCTGACTCTCATGAAAACAAAAATGCATTTTGGGGTCAGGAGATGGTTCACCCAGAGCATGCACACCTGACCACCTACAAGGTTTTAGGTTCAAACCCTGTACCACATGAGAGCACCATGGTTGGCACAGAGGAGTTTCATGAATGGTGAAGGAGTACTGTGTTGTCTGACCCCTTTCTGTCCATCACTCCCTCTCCCTCTCTATTTCTAATACAAGAATGAGAAAGTTAGTCTGGGGAAGCCACACAGCAGCAGAATTACATATATTAGAAGCCTTTGCGGGTGCACATGGCATGCAGTGCAAGGATGGGCGTAAGGAACCTGGTTCGAGCCCCTGGTTCCCCACCTACAGGGAGGTCGCTTCA
The DNA here is from genome assembly GCF_950295315.1 of Erinaceus europaeus. Classification (NCBI taxonomy): domain Eukaryota; kingdom Metazoa; phylum Chordata; class Mammalia; order Eulipotyphla; family Erinaceidae; genus Erinaceus; species Erinaceus europaeus. The sequence continues at coordinate 114,972,869 of NC_080164.1, read as the reverse complement.
CAAGTGGTGAAGCAGGTCTGCAGGTGTCTACTTTTCTCTACCCTCCGTCTTCCCTTCCTCTCTGTCCTATCCAACAACAAAGACAGCAATAATAATAACAACAATCAACAAGGGTGACAAAAGGGAAAAAATAGCCTCCAGGAGCAGTGGATTCATAGTGCAGGCACCGAGCCCCAACAATAACCCTAGAGGCAGAAAATAAAAATGAAATACAAAATACAAAAATAAAAATGAAAAAAAAATTCTTGCTCTGGGCCCTTATATTCTACATAGTGCACAGACACATATGTAACATACACCTTAGACTTAACATTCCTCATAAACCTTCACATATCCATCTCAAATATCAAGGAAATTCCAGATGGTACAAATATAGTACAAATATAGACAGTGTAGATAATAACTCATATCTGCAACCTTAGGAAAATTGCTGTAACTTACAATGGAGGGACTGGGGATTCAGAACTCTGTGGTGGGTACAGTATTGAATTATACCCTTGTTGACATGCAATTTTGTAAATCAAATATTAAATCTCTAATTTTAAAAAGTTTAAAAAATTACTTACTCAATCATTTATCTACGGGTGAGAGAATACCAGAGTATCACTGTGGCACATGTGATATGAGGGCTTGAACTGAGGACTGTATGCTCAATAGTGCCAAGTTCCATCCACTAGACCACCTCCGAGATCACTTTGTTAGGACTTTTCATCAGGATGACAGTGAGCAGTAAGTTCCCAGCAATGGCACACAAAGTCCTCTGAAATCTAGCCCTTGTTAACATCCCCAACTTCACTTTCTACCACTCATTCTCTCAATCCAACCAGGTTTCTTTCTTGGATTTTTGTACCATGTCATTTCCTAATTTTTTAACTCCATTAAATGCTTTCTCTGGCTTGCCATCAAAAGCCTACCCACACTCCCACTTTCACAGCAGTTTTTACTGCAAGGAACACCAAGTTTGTGTGTTCCTTTGATCACTTCATGGACTTGTCCCATGAAAGCCCAGACTCCACTCAGATACTACCAATAGACACTACAGCTGAGATTCGGTAGCATAGGAATTCTCATCTTTCTGCTCTGATGAATTTGAAAATATAAAACATATCTGTGGCCAGGTTGTGGTGCACCTGGTAGAGGGCACATATTACCATGCACAAGAATCCAGGTTCAAACTCCCAGGGCCCCACCTACAGATACTACAGGCATGTCTCTCTCTTTCTTCCCTCCTCTCTCTCTCTGTCTCTCTCTCTCTCTCTCTCTCTCTCTCTATATATATATATATATATATATATATATATATGTATATATATATATATACACACACACACATATATGCACACATATATACACATACATATATATGTACTTCCTCTTCCTTCTCAATTTCTGTCTCCATCCAAAAAATAAAATATTTTTTAAAAAACATGTTTATTGGAAAATTATTTTTAAAAAATCAACATGCTAATAATATTTTCTTGAGAAACTAGAAAGTGTGGCAAATCTTATTTCTATGGTTACAAGGTAAAAAAAATGCCTTTCTAGATCTTGAAATACATATGATGTGATCTTTTAGCAAATTACATTGTGAAAGAGGAAAAAACCAGCAATGATGTCCCTGACAAACAGAAGGCCAAAGTAAGAGGAGCCTCACAGCTGCCCAAGCTGCCCAGGCTACTGACAATGCCCACATGGTAACAAGGATTTCGCCATGCTGCAGAACCTCATCCAAAGCAGATGATTTTTTTTTCTCACCAGGACACCACTGGGGCTGCACAATTATTTTGGGGGGGGTTCTCCAGGGTTATCAATCATTGGAGTTTGTTGCCTGTACTATGAATCCACTGTTCCTGGAAGCCATTTTTTCCATTTTTGTTACCATTGTTGTTGTTGTTGGGATACGACAGAGAGAAATCAAGAGAGGAGGGGAAGACAGAGGGGAAAAGAAAGAGAGACGCCTGCAGACCTGCTTCTCCACTTGCAAAGAGAACCCCCTGCAGGTGGGGATCCAGGGGCTCAAACCAGGATCGTATTACGGTGGTCCTTTGTGCACTTAACCTGCTGCACTACTGCCCAGCTGCACAATTCTGTCACTCCAGCTAAACTTTTTTTTTTTAACAGAGAATGAAAGACCACGAGACACAGAGAGGAGAGACACAGCAGGACTGCTTCACCATTCTCTTTGCCTGGTGCTCCCAAGTGATGACCGGGACTCAAGGACAGGTCCTAAAGTGTGGTAAAGTGCCCACCAGGAGACAGCTCGATAGGCAGAGTGCACTAACACAGATGCCTGTAAGGAGACTGTCTAAAATGAACTTACTCTACAGTGCTCAAGTTACACTCAGAAGAGCACTATATGCAGCTATCCTTCAGCTTCTACACTTTGATGCAAAACATTTCTACTTTGTCATTCTTTCACAGATACTGATACTTCTTGAATATCTCCTAAGTTCCAAGAGATGTAAAGCACTGACCTCATGAAGCTTCCATTCCAAGAAGACACAGACAATAAGCAGGGAAGTACATTACATGGCACACTAAGTACACACATCAACATGCATTGAGAGAGATGAAAGCAGATCACAAAGTTGGGGAAAAGTCATAAGCCATTCAAAGAAAAAAAAAGCTATTTAAGCATTAAATGACATAAATCATGGTACGGTCTTATATGGTATAGTAAATTTGAACCATGGGATTTTCAAAGTAAACCAGATTTCCAAATAATTTGATTATAAGGATAACTATCTAGGGAGTTAAGCACACATGGCACAAAGTGCAAGGACCCATGTAAGGATCCCAGTTTGAGCCCCCGGCTCCCTACCTGCAGGGGAGTTGCTTCACAAGTGGTGAAGCAGGTCTGCAGGTGTCTATCTTTCTCTCCCCCTTCTGTCTTCCCCTCCTCTCTCCATTTCTCTCTGTCCTATTCAACAACAATGACATCAATAACAACAACAATAATAACCACAACAACAATAAAAAAATAACTATCTATTGCCTTCTCAATGCCTTTCAAGTCCTGTTGGTGGAGGAAGACTTAGGTGGCGGACAGGATGTTTTGCAAGAAACTGAGAAATTTTACACACGTACCAACAACTGTACTACTATACTGTAAGCCTTAATTCCCTCGATAATTTTTTAATAAATGTATTATAGGAAATTCTATTTCTTCTCAGACTGAATATGAACTCCAAATTTTAGAAAGTGAGCCCAACCCTACATTTATAGACTAAGCAACTGAATTAACTCCTCATCATATATTGTATAAATTCTCTCCTGAGTCCAACATTTGAAACATATCAGTTCTTTTTTTTTCTTGGTATTCCAGCAGAAATAAAGGTGTTTCTAGAAGAAAAAAAAGGAGAAGTAGAATTTTCACTCAGGTCCAGATATGTGATAGCTTACCTGGTGACGTATATGCCTTGCCCAGGTTCAGCCTTGGCATTACATGGAAGTACCACAACACAGGGAGCTTCAGGACTGTGTGTCTGTTTTGCTTTTTGTCTCCCTATCTGAATGAAAGAGCAGGATGGGCACATGGAACTTGTATGGGCATGGGGCCCTGACTCAGTGAAATAACTATCAATTGACTTCTCATCAGAAACACTAAAGGCTATAGACACTATAGACAGCAGGATATATTCAAAGTTTTGAATGAAAAAAAATACATGTACATCTTCTGGGAGGCGTGGCTGTGGAATAACTGGGATCGAATTGCCTCACCTCCCAAAACAACAAATAAGTACCAGAGACCCAACTGAAGTCATAATCTACAGCTGAAAGTTCTGCCGCCTCAGGTGGGTGCTCGCATGTGGTTGGGGCAAAAAGGGGCACGGGCGCGGGTTGAAGAACAGCAAAGTCAAATCAGAGCTCCGGGTGGCGCAGATGCTGAGCTACACCATTTTGGCAATTTCACTTTAAGCGCAGCAAGCAAGTGACATGATTCCTATTGCCAGAAGAAAAGAGGCAGGGGCTTAAAACCTCTCAGTCTTTGACTTGGGAGTTTTAGCCTTCTGAATTTAAGGCAAGGACACAACATAAAACAGGGCATTTGTAACCATAAGACAGCCCAAAGCAACCACCCCCAACAACATCCCATCCCCCACAGATCATACAAACAAGAAAAACCTAGAGATCACAATAGCACCACCTGGCCATCAATAAACAGCACAAAAAAATGCGTAAGCAGAGAAACAGAACAGCCAACTATGCTGTATCAGTCGGACAGAAATGAAACAGGAAATCCAAGGAATTACAGATTTAAGAGAGACTCTCAGAGACAGACTACAGAAAACTCATTATGAGTACTATCCAAGAATTTAAGCAAGAATTAAAAGAGCATGTTACTGTGGAATTAAAACACACAAAAGAGGAACTTGGTTATAACAGAGTTCACTAAGAATCTTCAAATCTTAACAGAAGAACTTCAGTTAGAACTCACTGAGCAGTTAGGAAGCATGAAAGAAACATTTCAAACAGAATTCCAAGGAGTAAAAGACACTCTAACTGCAATCCATGCCCAGGTAGAAAATTAGGAAGTAGACTCACACTGCCCTGGCATCTATTCTCTCAGTGTGTCTATATGTTACATTTAGAATTAGGCAGCTGGACCCAGTTTAAATGGTCCCAATTAAGATCCTATAACAGCACATAACTTTAAAATACATCAAGAAACCAAGACCTCAGAGGCCAAGTGGTGGCACACCTGGTTAAGTGTACAAGGACCCAAGTTCAAGCCCCTGGTCCCTATATGCAGGGGTAAAACTTCAAGAGTGGTGAGGCAAGGCTGCAGGTGTCTCTATGTCTCTTTCCCTCCCTACTTCTCCTCCTCTCCCAATTTCTGTCTATCTCTATCCACTAATGAGTAAATAAAAAATATTTTAAAAGAGGGGGAGGGAGAGGGAGAAAGAGAAACCAGAACCTCTACTAAGGAACGATGTGGAACCATCCAACATCCTGTGAGCAGAGGGTCACTTTATAAGAAACACCTGCATCCGGGGGTTGGTGGTAAGGCAGCGGGTTAAGCACACATGGCACAAAGCACAAGGACCAGTGTAAGTATCCCAGCTTGAGCCCCCGGCTCCCCACCTGCAGGGGGGTTGCTTCACAAGCAGTGAATCATATCTGCAGGTGTCTGTCTTTCTCTTCCTCTGTTTTCCCTTCCTCGGTTTCTTTCTGTCCTATCCAACAACAACAGCAATGACAACAACAATAATAATAAAAACAAGGGTAACAACAAGGGCAACAAAATGGAAAAATGGCCTCCAGAAGCAAGCCCCAGAAATAACCCTGGAGGCAAAAAAGAAAGAAAGAAAGGAAGGAAGGAAGAAAGAAAGAAAGAAAAAGAAAAATGAAACACCTGAATTCCTGTCATCAGCAAGTGGAGTGACTATGATTAGATTCACCTGGGCCGCTCCACGTGCACCCACACAAACACGCACTCCCTTCCCCATTTTAAAACCATGCACACCTGTCACTCAGGGCCGCCACAGTTTCAGTTTCTAACTCAACCATTATCCCAGGCAAGACCTTCTGAAACCACTCTGACTCTGAGGAAAGCTCCTCATTGTCAGGCCCTTGACTTTCTAAGCAAGGAGTGACAGACCCAGACCGGGCCTGCTGATAAGATGGTCTCCTACATTTTATCACAGACACCTTCCATGGATGGCGAGGCAGTGGGACTACTGTGAGTCTGAACTGACCAGACACTGCATATGACCTGTTCTCCAGGAATCTTCTTTCTATCTGGGCCCATGACTGATGAAAAGACATTAAACTAGGACACCAAGTGCCCTTATAGCCTAAGAATATAAAAGAGAATACACATACAGGAGAATCATGCCACACTTCTTTCTCCTAGCCACCTCCAACTCTCGTAAGCTATAAACACAGCACAGCATGTGCACACACGTTTACTTTCCACCAGGGACATGGGTGAGGTTAGGACCTTCTGTTGTGCTGCCTGCTCTGGCCTGAAGGAGAGAACCAGCATCTTTGTGACAAGGATCCCAGCGGCCCCATGCCTGCGTTTTGAAGGGGGGGGGAGGGGGGCTCAGCCACTTCTGTGAAATTTGTGGGTTCTGGGATAACTACACTGCTGACATTAGAATATCAACCCAGGTGTCTTTGTTCTATTTTTTTCATAGTCTCCTGGTACTCTGTGGCTCTAAGTATCAGGCATTCATTCCTCTCAACTACACCTACTCTTTCCCAAGAAAGAAAAGGGCCCTTTTTGAGCTGCTGAAGATACCTCAGGCTCTCACACTTAGCCTTAATTGCTTGTTAAAATGCCTTGGATTTCTCATCATTCCCCCACAAAGGGACAGAAACTAAATAATAACAGTCAACCTTGCCATCTTTGTCTATACACACCTCCTCATATCTTTCAAATATCAGGAGCACTGCATCTGTAGAGAGAGACCTTTCTACTGGGAGTTAGGCCTGTGAAATCGTTAGAATCTGCACAGGGCAGCAGACAGTGCATTGGATTCTCAAGGTTTGAGTTCCCTGAATCGATCCCCCAAGTTCACATGTGCCATAGTGATGCTCCAGTCTCCTCCACCCTCCTCCTCTTCCTCCTACCTCTTCTTCTCTCTCTTCTTCATAAATAAGTAAGAATTAAGAAGAAAGAGAGAAAGAAAAAGAAAGGGCCCCAGTCATTCATAAGGACCTCCTCTACCTCCAGGTAACAAACAAACCACTTCCCAAACCAAAGCACATCTCTCATTTTCTTCTAAAACCACTTTTATTAGCTTGAGTCCTCTGTAAAAAAAAAAAAAAATGCCAACGTGAATATAAATGCACAAGAGATTAGTTGAGGGGGTAGGAACGAGTTCTGGGGAGGCAAGAAGATGACCCAGAGATGAGCAGGGAAAGGGAGAGTAGCAGGGCAGTCTAGGATGAGTCTCCAATGTGGTGCCATTTGACAACTTGTCAGCCAGAGTACAGCAGAAGCCTCCAGCCAAAGGCAACTAGCAAAGGAGTCCCGTATCTCACTGGAATGGGCTTGGACGAGAGAGTGACTTTCCATCACACACAGAGCTCTGCTGAGAGCAGCCTTTGGGAAGCAGATTTTTATGGGAACATAAGAGAGGATGCAGCGTCTAGAACCAGCAGTCAACTATGCTCCCTGCCATGGGAAGCCTAGTGCAGCAACTGTCACCACCACAAATGAAGACTAGCTCCATTAGAGGCCAACAAAGGTTAGGTGAGAAGCTGCCTTGAACTCAATGCCACACTGTTTAGAATTAATTCTATAGGTCCTTTTTTTTTTTTTTCTCAAAAGTTGATTTTTTTTTATCAGTGCAGGGGATGGCATACGGAGGTCTGGTTGTGGGAATTGTGTGAAGCTGTACCCCTCTTATCATATGGTTTTTTCAATGTTTCCTTTTTATAAATAAAATTTTTTAAACTGGTTTTTTAATCTTTTGTTTATTTATTGTTGGATAGAGAGAAATTGAGAGGGGAAGGGGAGGTAGAGAGGGAAAGAGACAGAGAGAGACACCTGCAGCCCTGCTTCACGACTCATGAAGCTTTCCTCTTATAGGTGGGGACCAGGGGCTTGAACCTGGGTCCTTGTATATACTGTAATGTGTGCACTTAACCAGGTGCAATACCACCTGGTCCCAAAAGTTGATTTTTACAACCGAGTGGTGATGTACCTGGTTAAGCACACATGTTACATTGCTCAAGGATCTGGGTTTGAGCCCCTGGTCCCCACTTACAGGGGGAAAGCTTTACAAGTGGTAAAGCAGTGCTATAGGTGTCTGTCTCTCTCCCCCTTGATCTCCCCCTTCCCTCTCAAGTTCTGGCTGTCTCTATTCAATTAATAAATATACATAGTAAAAAAATTATTTAAAAAGTTGATTTTTATGGGGCATGGGTAGATAGCATAATGGTTATGCAAAAAGACTCTCATACCTGAGGCTCCAAAGTCTCAGGTTTAATCCCCTACACCATCATAAACCAGAGCTAATAAGTGCATTGGGAAGAAAAAAAAAATCTGAGAGGGGCTGGGTGGTGACTCACCCAATACAACACAAGGACCCAGGTTCAAGCCATTCATCCCCACCTGCAAGAGGACAGCTTCATAAATGGAGAAGCAGTACTGTATGTTTCTTCTTCTTTATGTCTCTCCCTCATTCTGTCTCTCACTTTCTAACAAACAAACAGCCACTGAGGGGTCAGGTGGTGGTGTACCTAGTGAGTGCACACATTTCCATGTATAAGGACCTGGGTTCAAGTACCCAGTGCCCACTTGCAAGAGGAAGTTTCACAAGCAGTGAGCAGTGCTACGGGTATCTCTCTTTATCTCCCTCAAATAAGCGAGTAAACTTTAAAAATAAAAAAATAATAAATAAATAAAGCCACTGGGAGTCATGCAGGCACTGAGCCCCAGTGATAACCCTAGTGGCAAAAAATAGTAATAAATAAATCATGTAAGGAATGGGGAAATAACATAATGGTTATACAAAAACTTTTATGTCTAAGGCTCTGAGGTCCTAGGTTCAACCCCCTTTACCACCATAAACTAAAGCTGAACAATGCTGTGTGTATGTATCCCTCCGTATCTCTCTCATTAAAAAAATAAATAGTATTATCTTAAAATTAACAAATCATATGAGAAACAGAAACCAGAGTGCCACCATTGTACCTGCAGTACCAAGGGTCAAGCCAGAACCTTGATTTAGAGCATGCAGCCTTGTGCTCTACTAGCTGAGCTACTTCCTCAGTCACAGTAGGTTCCATGGTATAAGAAAGGGGTTAGAAAATGTACAGATAGCCACGAAGTAGGATGAACTGGGCACAATGGCAAATGAGACTCACTGAGAGGAATCTTCTCTCCCAAGTCTCTGTCTTGAATATATTATATGTGTTGCATGACATTAGTGTGGGGGTAGGGAGCAGGAGGAAGATGAATAGAAACTCCTCTCTTGTTCTCAGAAGGGAAATTACACCCCCAAGATAAGATGTTGGTAATGGGGCCGGGTGGTGGCGCACCTGGTTGAGTGCACATGTTACAATATGCAAGGACCCAGGTTTGAGCCCCCTATGCCCACCTGCAGGGGGAAAGTTTTGCAAGTGGTAAAGTAGTGCTGTGGGTATCTCTCTGTTTCTCTCCCTCTCTATCACTCCCTTCCCTCTCAGTTTCTGGCTGTTTCTATCCTATAAATAAATAAAGATTTAAAAAAAATTTTTTTAAGATATTGGTAAGGAATGTTTGTGCATAGGGAGATGCAGGAGAAAAACAGCCCCAACCATTGCAGGCAGAGAAGGGACTGAGGCAAAGACCAAGCCCCCACCCATTAAGCTGCTGCAGGGGAAAACACAGCTCCCCTCAGTCCTCAGACAGACACCCACACCCTGGGCAGGTGGAGACTGCAACACCAGAGCAGGCAGAAGCAGGAAAGACACTGGGCAGGGACCACCTAAAGATACTCTCCACACAAGCACATACAGAAGAAGAAAGAGTGTGTCTTTCTTCTTCTGAAAGAGATGGGGTCTCCCCAGAAAGAGTCAAATCACAAGGAAGGGACAAGGAGACAAAGGGAAAGAGGCAGTGAGAGGAGAGGAAACTGGGGGGTGGGAGGGTGTGAATACAAGAACTGGGCTTGAGGATTTAATTTTCTGAAAGGATAAAAGCACATTTAGGGAGTCCCGCGGTGGCGCAGCGGGTTAAGCGCATGTGGCACAAAGTGCAAGGACCGACCGGCTTAAGGATGCCGGTTTGAGCCCCCGGCCCCAGCTGCAGGGGAGTCACTTCACAGGCGGTGAAGCAGGTCTGCAGGTGTCTATCTTTCTCTCCCCCTCTCTGTCTTCCCCTCCTCTCTCCATTTCTCTCTGTCCTATCCAACAACGACATCAGTAACAACAACAATAAGAACTACAACAATAAAACAACAAGGGCAACAAAAGGGAATTAATAAATATTTCAAAAAAGATAAAAGCACATTTAATCCCACAGTAACAGGTCCAAGCCCGGCCCCCAACGCATTGAGAGGAACCTTCATAGCTCTGTTCACCTCCCCACCTCCCCTCCTGGTTTTGCCTCTACCTAAAACACAAACAGCCTTTCTTACCTTATGTTGTTTCACAGTCCCTGGAGGTCCCAGGATGAAGCCAGTGCTCTGTGGGACTGTTCAGGGAAAAAGCAAAGGAGGAGGCCCCAGTAATAAACCCGACTGCACAGGAGGCTCCTTTGATGGGGATGCAGAGGTCCAATGTGCACTGGCCAGGGCCTCAGGGTGCATGTAGAAGCCTTCGGGGGTTCAAAGGGTTTGGCTCTGCTCTCTCAGGGCCCTGGGCTTGAAATGGCTCCAGGAATGGCCATGGAGGGCGGGGTCTGTGTTACCAGGAGGGTGGGGGCAGGTTTGGATTGCCAGGTGCTGCTCCAGGGTCAAAGCGCGGTCTCCCACAAGCCCCCTCGCACTCCTCCCACAAGCACCCTCGCACTCCTACTCGTGGGCTCTCTAATAATGACACCAGCCCTCCCCCACAAAGACACAGAAACACCTTAAGGTTTCACCTGCAGGCGATGGCTAGGTTGCAGGACCTGGCTACCTTGTATATAGATGCACCAGCACCAGTATGCAGTCTCACAGAAGGATCCTTCAATTAAGGAACAATTTCCCTAGTGTCCCCTGGGAGGTGGTTCAGTGGATTAAGTGTTGGGCCCTCAAGCATGAGGTCCTGAGTTTGATCCCTGGATCCATGTACCAGAGTGATGTCTGGTTCCTTCTCTCTGTCTCTCTCTCTCTCTCTCTTCCTCTCATTGATAAATATAAAATATATTTTTAAAAAGAAACAATTTCCCAGCAAGCACCCCAGGATATGAGCCAAGAATTGATTCAGTTGCTCAGGCTGGGGGGGGGGGGGATGTCATTCACAGCACGTCACCTCCTGTGACATGAAAAAGACAATTAAGCATGTTGACTAGGTATGAACACACCACAGTTTGCTGGGGTCACACACATCACAGGTAGCTCCTTGAGAGGCAGTGACAACACCAAGATCATTTTTTAAAATTTAATAATGATTGATAAGACCACAGGAGAAGAGGGGCACAATTCCCACCACCTGAGTTCCATATCCCATCCCCTCCCATGAAAGCATTCCTATTCTTTATCCCTTTAGGAGCATGGGCCCAGGATTGTTGTGGGGTACAGAAGGGGGAGTTCTGGCTTCTGTAACTGCTTCTCTGCTGGACATGGGTGTTGGCAGGTGGATCGAAAGTCCCAGCCTATTTCTGTCTTTCCCTAGTGGGGCAGGGATCTGGAGAGTTGGGGTTCCAGGACACATTGATGAGGTCATCTGCCCAGGGAAGTCAGGTTGACATTTTGGTAGCATCTAAAACTTGGTGGCTGAAAAAGCAATGATAGAAAGCAGAACAAATTGTTTAATGATCAGGAACCTAAAGGTAAGAATATAGCAGATGAGATTTGGGATCTCCATTTTGGAAAAAGCTAGGAAATCTATTTTGGGTATCTTTCAAGGGGCCCATGACTTTATTAATTTTTGTCTGAGCCCAACAGCTAACATGTAGGTGGGCAAAAGCCATTGTCTGGGAAGATGGTGTCAGAGTTGGATAAGCACTGAGACCATTTTATGGTGTTAGTGAGGACAGGCATTGGGAGATCTCTTCTGAGACCTGCTGGGTAAATTAGTAAAGGCTATTGTTAGGGGGATGCTTATGGAAAGACTCCTCTGGAAGAAGGACATTAGCAACCCCTCCCCTGCACGCTGCAGGAGCCTGGAAGAGGGACCAGAGACCAAGCTGTCTACACCTGTGCTTTGCACTGCCATTTCCCCTTCCACCTGACCAAAGCCATAAAATACAGATGAGTGCAGATGTGCTGTGCTTAGAGACCATGGCTGATGTGAATCCCTCTCAGGATCCCTGCTTATGTATCCCCCCCCCGGGGGGGGGGCACACCTGGCTAGGTGCACATATTATAAATCACAAAGACCAGGGTTTGAGTCCCCACCCCCACCTGCAGGGGGAAAGCTTTGTGAGTGGTGAAGCAGTGCTGCAGGTGTCTGTCTCTCTCCCTATCACACCACCTTCCCTCTAAATTTCTGCTTATCTCTATCCAATAAATAAATTTAAAATGTATTCCCTGGACCACTATAAAAGTTTTGTGAGACTGGGAAACTCAGGGAGCATTCTCTCTCTATTCCTCTCTCTCTTTCTCTCTCCTTCTCTCTCCCTCCTTCCCTCTCTCCTTCTCTTTTTCTCTCTCTTCCTCTGTCACTCACTCTCAGGTCTACACATCTCTAAATCATGTATTTCCATCTCTTTTCCTTTTTTAATTATCTTTATTTATTTATTTATTGGATATAGACAGCTAGAAATCAAGAGGAAAGGGGTGATAGAGAGAGACAGAGAGATACCTGCAGCACTGCTGCCCTAACTCACAAAATTTTCCCCCCTGTAGGTTGTAACATGTATTCTCAACCAGGTGCACCACCAACCAACCCCTTTCCCTTTCTTTTCTATCCTTATTTTGTCCCAATAATTGTTCATCTCCCTGATGTATGGTTAGCTGTGTTGTGATTCAGCCACAAAGATGTCAGTCTAGAACCTTGATAGTGGAGCTTAAAGGTGGTCTCTGTGTCCTTTGTCATGTCACCTCTCTTCTCCCTGGCAACAGTTTCTTTGTGCACTATAAATATCATTCTCCAGGAACACACAAATGACAGATTATAATAGCAATGGAAAACAGAATGTGCCCACCTAATGCTAAACAAAGACAACTTCTGTTATGGGGGACAGATTCTCCCTTTGTCCTGAGAACATCCAGGGTGCAGCAGCCCAGCCACCTTATTAAAAGCCACAAATATTTGTGCTGCACACCCATTGGGTCCCAGTAAACACCTGTGTGGCATAATCTCTTAGTGCCAAGTCAGTTGCTATCCTTCAAGAGACAGAAGAGTTCTGCTGCCTTGCCCCCCATCTTCCACTTACAGTAAGTTGGTTCTGCTCAGAGCAATTTCTCTGCTTCTCACATTGAGATGCACAAATGTTCAGATGGGCCAACCCAGTGAGGCCACTGGAATTCATCCCAGATCTGAGTGCAGTCGCCTCCACTTTGCTGGCCTTGCAGCCTGCAGAAACGGAATCCTGAAGCCCAGTATTGAGGATGATGTGTACTGCAGGCCAGGTGTCTGTAACAGTATGGGGACTATCAGTGTCAGACTAAAAGCACAAGCCTGAACTAGGAATACCAAAGGAAACCACCAGGGGCCACAACAAGACAGGACTAGAACAACTTCCGGAAACCACCAAATCACCGGTGAGTACAAACACTTGTGGCTCATGAACAGAGAGGAGCCTAGGGAGAGATTAAATGGCTGGTAATAGTCCTGCAGTTTACCAGCTGAGAAACCACCTCCAGTCTGTTTCACCAACAAAAAGACTGCTGAATGGAGGAGAGGACTCCCCTAAGACTCAACAAATGCAACTGTGAGTCTCCATTGCTACTGCCCTCAGAACATAGAGCAGTGACTGGGAGGCCTTGTGCTGACACCAGGGGACAGAGAACTAACCAGGAAACTCAGGAGAAGATCTATACCTTGGTGGCCTATTGCTGGGGCTGTGAGAGTCTCTTTGCATAACCACAGGATTATCTCTGCCCCACCCTGCTATATCTCTTGCTTAGGAGTCAGTAATTAAGCTAAGAAGCCTACTTATACTTTAAAAGCCCTCAGGCTCCCATAGCCTACAGGGAAGAAAAAGAACAAAAATAAGGCTTTTCAGCCACTGAGCTCCAACTCAGGGATTAAGCATAATATTGAAACAACTGTCAATTTCCACAACTGTGAACCCTTTAATTACCTTACTTAGACACAAGTTAATCTAGGCAAGAGTGATCAGTAATTTGAAAAGTACTGAGAGAGGGAACTCATAACATAATATATAAAATGGTTAAACCAACAAGAAGAAATATTGGAGAAATGAACCAGGACAAGAGTCCAGCTAAAAGGCCCCCAAAGGGTGAAGCACAAAATAATGAGGTCAACATCCAAACATTAGTTAAGGAAATATTAACAGGAGTGAGTAAAGAGTTTAGAAGAATTGTCATCAGAAATGCAGAAACAACGAATGAGACTCTGGAAAAAAAACCACACTCAAGGTTATTAGAGAAAAAAACCACACTCAAGGTTATAATTATCTCAAGGTTATTAGAGAGGTGAAAGCTGAAATAGCTGAGCTAAGAATACAACTAGCTGAACAAGCTAAAACAGTATCATAACAGGTAAAAAAAAAAATAGATGAACTCCAGAAAACAGTACAGGGGAGAGAGAATAGAATCAATGAGGCTGAAGACAGAATAAGCAAGATTGAGGATGAATTAGAGACAAGTAAAAAATAAGTAAGAGATATTCAAAAGGAGATTAAGAGATACTGAAAACAACAATAGAGACCTATGGGATGACTTCAAAAGAAATAATATTCACATTATTGTCTTCCCAGAGGAAGAAAGAGAGGGAGGGGAAGAAAGCATTCTTCAGGCCAAAATAGCTGAGAACTTCTCTAATCTAGACATCAAAGACCTAAAGTTTCAAGAAGCCCAGAGGGTCCCAAAGAGAATTAACTCAGACTTAAAGACACCAAGACACATCATATTTAGAATGGAAAGGAATAAGGATAAAGAAAGGATCCTGGGGGTTGGGCAGCAGCGCAGCGGGTTAAGTACACGGGACAAAAAGTGCAAGGACCAGTGTAAGGATCCTGGTTTGAGCCCCCGGCTCCCCATCTGCAGGGGAGTCCCTACACAGGCGGTGAATCAGGTCTGCAGGTGTCTATCTTTCTCTCCCCCTCTGTCTTCCCCTCCTCTCTCCATTTCTCTCTGTCCTATCCAACAATAAATGACATCAACAACAACAATAATAACCATAATAACACAACAAGGCTACAACAACAAGGGCAAAAAAAGGGGGGGATGGCCTCTAGGAGCAGTGAATTCAGGGTGCAGGAACCAAGCCCCAGCAATAACCCTGGAGGCAAAAAAAAAAAAAAGAAAGAAAGAAAGAAAGAATCCTGAAGGCTGCAAGAGCAAAACAAAGAGTCTTCTACAGAGGAAAATGCATAAGATTAGCAGCAGACTTCTCCACACAAACACTACAGGCCAGAAGAGAATGACAAGATATCTATCAAATGCTCAATAAAAAAGGCTTTCAACCAAGACTACTGTATCCTGCTAGACTGTCATTCAGACTAAATGGAAGCATAAAAACCTTCTCAGACAAGCAACAGTTGAAGGAAGCAACTATCACCAAGCCTCCCCTGAAAGAAGTTCTGAAAATTCTCCTATAAACAGTCAGACCACCATAAATAGGACATATATCAGAACACTCTAAAACTCTATAAGAATGGTATTAAAATATCTGCAGTCTTTGATATCAATAAATGTCAATGGCCTTAATTCACCTATTAAAAGACACAGAGTAGGAAGATGGATCAGAAAAAACAACCCAACAATATGCTGTCTACAGGAAACCCACCTAACTCAACAAGGCAACACAGACTCAAAGTGAAAGGATGGAAAACTATCATACAAGCCAGTGGCCCACAAAAAAGGGCAGGAACAGCTATTCTCATATCTGACATGATAGACTTTAAAATAAATAAAATTAAAAAATGGACACTACTTAATGCTCAGTGGATCAGTCAATCAAGAGGACTTAACAATTATTAACATCTATGTACCCAATGAGAAGCCATCTAAATGCATCAAACATCTATTGAAAGAGCTACAGCAATATATTAACAGCAACACAGTAATAGTAGGGGACTTTAACACCCCACTCTCTCAACTTGACAGATCATCCAGCCAGAAAAATCTATAAAAAATAAATAAATAAATAAATAAATAAATAAATAAATAAATAAATAAATACTATATGAGGGAGCTAAATGAGGAGATAGATAAACTAGAACTATTGGGCATTTTCAGAGTCATTCATCCTAAGAAACTGGAATACACATTCTACTCAAGTCCACATGGGTCATTCTCAAGGATAGACCATATGCTAGGCCACAAAGACAGCATCAGCAAATTCAAGAGCATTGAAATCATCCCAAGCATCTTCTCAGACCACAGTGGAATTAAACTAAAACTTAACAATCAACAAAAGATTAATAATAGTCCCAAAATGTGGAAGCTCAACAGTACACTACTTAACAACTACTGGGTCAGAGAGGAAATAAAGGAAGAAATAAAAATGTTTCGAGAGTTCAATGAAAATGAAGACAAAAGCTATCAAAATATTTGGAACATAGCTAAGGCAGTACTAAGAAGGAAGTTCATAGCCATATAAGCATACATTAGGTAGGAGCCCAGTGGTGGCACATGTGGTTAAGTACACATGTTACAAGCACACATTAGGAAACAAGAAAAAGCACAAATAAACAGCCTGATTGCACATCTTAAAGATCTAGAAGAAGAAGAACAAAGGAACCCTAAAGCAACCAGAAGGACAGAAGTCACTAAAGTTAGGGCAGAAATAGGTAACATTGAAAATAAGAAACCATACAAAAGATCAACAAAAGTAAATGTTGGTTCTTCAAAAGAGTGAACAAAATCGACAAACATTTAGCCAGACTTAAAAAACAAAAAAAGGAGAAGATCCAAATAAATAGGATCATAAATGAAAGAGGAAATCATCGGGCTGTGATGCGGAGAAGAGAGAGAGGACATTGGAGCAAAGAGGGAACACAAATTTTTATTCACACGGGCACCTCAGAGTTGGGTGAGAGGGCAATGGTTCAGGCCACGAGGAGGTAGCAAAAATGGCTGCCTCCTGCTACGCGCAGCACCGTACCTTGCGTCCATTAGCCGAAGTGAAAAGCGAGCAAGAGAGACAAGGGGCGGAAGAAGAAGGGCTTTATAGGGCAATAGCCAGGAGTGACTTGTCAGGACAGGACTGGTTGAAAAAGGCACTGAGAGAATATCGTGGGAAGTGGCAAAGCCTGAGGAGACAGCTTGGCAGATGTTACTGCATCTGCATAATTTCCCAGCAGGAGACATCACAACAGACACTGCAGAAATTCAACATATCATGCAAGGCTTCTATGAACAACTATATGCCACCAAGCTAGAGGACCTGGAAGAAATGGAAGATTTCCTACATACCTACCAACTTCCAAAATTAAATAAAGAGGAACTAGATAACATGAACAGGCTCATCACAGCTAATAAAATTGAAACAGTTATCTAAAACCTTCCCAATGAAGTGGCACAGTAGATAATGCATTGGACTCTCAAGCTTGAGGCACTGAGTTCAGTCCCTGGCAGCATATGTACCAGAATGATGTCTGATTCTTTCTCTCTCTCTCTCTCTCTCTCTCTCTCTCTCTCTCTCTCTCTCCCTCCTATCATTTCTCATGAATCAATAAATAAAATAAAATAAAATAAAAATAAAACCTTCCCAAGAATAAAAGTCCTGGACCAGATGGTTTTACAAATGAATTCTACAAAACTTTCAAAGAAGAACTAATACATCTACTTTTTAAAGTCTTTCACAAGACTGAAGACACTGGAATACTCCCTTCCAGCTTCTCTGAAGCCAACATTATTCTGATACCAAAAGCAGACAGGGACACAACCAAAAAAGAAAATTACAAACCAATATCTCTGATGAACACAGATGCTAAAATATTGAACAAAATTCTAACCAACTGGATACAGCAGTGTATTAAAAAGACTGTTCATCATGACCAAGTGGGGTTTATCCCAGGGATGCAAGGTTGGTTGAATATACGTAAATCAATCAACGTGATCCACCACATCAATAAGAGCAAGACCAAGAACCACATGGTCATATCAACAGACGCAGAGAAAGCCTTGACAAAATACAACATCTCTTTATGATCAAAACACTACAAAAAATGGGAATAGATGGAAAATTCCTGAAGATAGTAGAGTCTATATACAGCAAACCTACAGCCAACATCATACTCAGTGGTGAAAAACTGGAAGCATTTCCCCTCAGATCAGGTACTAGGCAGGGCTGCCCAGTATCACCATTATTATTCAACATAGTGTTGGAAGATCTTGCCATAGCAATCAGGCAGGAGCAAGGAATTAAAGGGATGCAGATTGAAAGAGAAGAAGCCAAACTATCCCTTTTTGCAGATGACATGATTGTATACATAGAAAAACCTAAGGATGGGCCCCAGATCACATCAAATCGATGGGGTCTACAGTCAACAATATTTATATACCTTTCCCATATTTGCGAGCTACTCTCTTCCCTGATCCAGCTTTCTGGTCCTTCTGCCAGCCATGACATAACCTCCCCAGACAATAATTAGGATCCACCTGCATATCAGATTTCAGGCTCAGACAAAAAAAAAAAAAAACCCACAACACTAGTATAGCTACATTTTTTTTGGAATATAACTAAAATATGCCTACTAGCTATCTACAAAATGGAGGGGCCCCCAACTCATCATCTGAACTACCCCAGCCTTTAGTTCCATGACTGGTCAACAATTTGTTTGTCTTTTATGTTAATTCTAATTTCAACCACCAGGTTCCAGATGCTAGCATGATGCTGACCAGAGCTCCCTAGACAGACAACCCCACCAATATGTCCTGGAACTCCGCTTTCCCAGAGCCCTTCCTCACTAGGGAAAGAGAGAGACAAGCTGTGAGTATGGATCGACCTGTCAACACCCATGTTCAGTGGGGAAGCAATTACAGAAGCCAGACTTTCCACCTTCTGCACCCCATAATGACCTTGGGTCCATACTCCCAGAGGGTTAAAGAATAGGAAAGCTATCAGGGGAAGGTATGGGATACAGAGTTCTGGTGGTGGGAATTGTGGGAAGTTGTACCCCTCTTATCCTGTGGTTTAGTCAATATTTCCTTTATATAAATAAAAAATTTTAAAAAAAGAAAAATCTAAGGAATCCACCAAGAAGCTTTTGGAAATCATCAGGCAATACAATAAGGTGTCAGGCTACAAAATTAACATTCAAAAGTCAGTGACATTCCTCTATGCAAACGCTAAGTTAGAAGATGATGAAATCTAGAAATCAATTCCTTTTACTATAGCAATAAAAACAATAAAATATCTAGGAATAAACCTAACCAAAGAAGTGAAAGACTTGTATACTGAAAATTATGAGTTACTACTCAAAGAAATTAAAAAAGAAGCAAAGAAGTGGAAAGATATTCAATGCTCATGGGTTGGGAGAATTCACATCATCAAAATGAATATACTACCCAGAGCCATATACAAATTTAATGCTATCCCCATCAAGATCCCAACCACATTTTTTGGAGAATAGAACAAATGCTACAAATGTTTATCTGGAACCAGAAAAAAACCTAGAATTGCCAAAAACAATCTTGAGAAAAAAGAACAGAACTGGAGGCATCACACTCCCAGATCTCAAATTGTATTATAGGGCCATTGCCATCAAAACTGCTTGGTACTGGAACATGAATAGACACACTGACCAGTAAAATAGAACTGAGAACCCCCACACCTATGGACATCTAATCTTTGACAAAGGTGCCCAGACTATTAAATGGGGAAAGCAGAGTCTCTTCAACAAATGATGTTGGAAAAAATGAGTTGAAACATGCAGAAGAATTAAACTGAACCACTATATTTCACCAAATACAAAAGCAAATTCCAAGTGGATCAAGGATTTGGATGTTAGACCAGAAACTATCATTTACTTAGAGGAAAATATTGGCAGAACTCTTTTCTACATAAATTTTAAAGACATGTTCAATGAAACGAATACAATTACAAAGAAGACTAAGGCAAGCATAAACCTATGGGAATACATCAAATTAAAAAGCTTCTTCACAGCAAAAGAAATCACTATGCAAACCAAGAGACCGCCCATAGAATGGGAGAAGATCTTTACATGCCATACATCAGACAAGAGGCTAATAACCAGAATATATAAAGAGCTTGCCAAACTCAACAAGAAAACAGATGACCCCATCCAAAAATGGGAAGAGGACATGGACAGAATATCCACCACATAAGAGATTCAAAAGGCTAAAAAAAATGTTCCAAATCTTTGATTATCAGAGACAGAGAACCTAGTGGGGGTTGTATTGTTATATGGAAAACTGGGAAAATTTTATTCATGTACAAACTATTGTATTTACTGTTGAATATAAAACATTAATTCTCCAATAAAGAAATTAAAAAAAAATGCACAAGCACTAGGGCCAGTAAAATACCTCCCTTGGAAGACAGTTATGCTCACCACTATACCACCAACACGATAGCTCCCTTGGATAAATGCACTGCTTTGCCATTTGCACAGTCCAGGTTTGAGCCTGGCACAACACACCTAAAGGGAGCTTCTATACTATGGTTTCTCTGTTTGTTTGGTTTTTTTTTTTAATTATTATCTTTATTTATGTTGGATAGAGACAGCCAGTGGGAAGTGGCGGATAGAGAGGGAGAGAGACAGAGACACCTGCAGCACTGCTTTACCACTTGTAAAGCTTTCCCTGTGCAGGTGGGGAATGGAGACTCGAACCTGGGTCCTTGCAAACTGTGACACGTGCACTCAACTAGGTGCGCCACCACCCAGGCCCCAAGTACTATGGTTTCTGTTACTCACTCTATTATCTCTCTAGCTCTCCGTCTATGTGGGGGAACAAAAGATTACAAGTGCTAGGGTCAGGAAATACCTCACAGATTAGTATAGCGTGCACCCTTTACCTTGTACAAGGACCTGGGCTCAAGCCTCTGACATCTGCATGGAAGCACCTGCAAAGGAGCTGTGCTGTGTTGTCTCTTCTCCCTTTCTCCTTCTTGGTATTTACAAAATAAAAAAGACTACTCCAGGAGTGGACTTGTGGAAACGTGCAGGTATGGAACACCAATGATAAACCAGACAACAAAAAAAGCTGTACACCTGGCCACTTCAGTTAAATTGAAACAAACTATTGAACCAGCAAAATAGTTTTACTTGGACTATGCATGACTTGGCCATGTGCAAGAAACACTTTCTAGCCCTAACTCTAGTGTCACTGAAGGAAACTTTGATGTTGTGCTCTCTTTTCTTTCTTTCTATCTATCTATCTATCTATCTATCTATCTATCTATCTATCTATCTATCTATCTATCTCCCCTCTCCTTCTCTCTATTTCTACCTGGAAAAGTCACCCCAGGGGAGCTGGACAGTAGCGCAGCAGGTTAAGTGCACATGGAATGAAGCACAAGGACTGGCATAAGGATCCCAGTTTGAGCCCCTGGATCCCCACCTGCAGGGGGGTCACTTCACAAGCAGTGAAGCAAGTCTGCAGGTGTCTATCTTTCTCTTCCCCCTCTGTCTTCCCCTCTCCTCTCAATCTCTCTCTGTCCTGTCCAACAACAACAACAGTAACAGTAACAATAACAACAAGGGCAACAAAATTGGAAAAATGGTCTCCAGGAGCAGTGGATTCTTAGTGCAGGCACTGAGTCCCACGGATAACCCTGGAGGCAAAAAAAAAAAAAAAATCACCCATCACCCCAGAGTGGTGAAGAACCACAAACAAACAAACAACAATAACAAAAACCCTTTACCCTCATGCATCAGTTGATTACTATTTGTCCAGATATCTCTAGGGGAACCTGACCTGAAAGCAATTTATGGTAGGAACCTTCAACTGACCTCAGTTCTCACAACTAGGCGGCAAGTCCTTTAATCTGTTCAGGTCATCTCAGTGTCTCCCAAGTGTTCATGCTACATAAGATGGAAACACTTCCTAATACCTATGTTTTACATGTGCTCTTCCTTATAGAGCTTCCTTCAAAAGAAAGTGCTCATTTTCTCTCTTATTATTGATACAATGCCACGTTTCCCTTGAAGAGGCAGGCCAAGTGTAATTTCATTTTATTTAATTTACCGACACCTATATTGTCATTGTAAACCCTTCACTGTTCTACACCAACTTTTCCAGAGAGACAGAGGGAGGCAGAGCAAGATACCACAACACCAAAAATTTCCTCCAGTGTAGTGTGGATTGGACTCAAACTAGGGTGGGGTGTTAGAGATGTTATTGTAAATCTAAATAATTTTAATGCAATTATCCATGTTTTGACAACCTTTGTACATATTAACTTTAGTTTCTCTGAATGTGTTAAGAATAATGGATGAATCTGAGTTATGCTATCCTTAAAACTCTTTTGTAACTTCAGAATTATTATTATTATTTTTAATTCCCTAGAACATAGGTTGGTTATAGACCTGACACTTGTAGAAATCACTGCTTTCATTAAATAAATCACTAAATCACTTACTCTTAAGAGAAATATGTCCTGGTCCATATTGTTTATTTTAATTAATTAATTAATTTATTTATTTTGCCTTCAGGGTTATCACTGGGGCTTGGTGCCTGCACTACAAATCCACTGCTCCTGGCGGTCATTTTTTTCCATGTTTTGGCTAGGACAGAGAGAAATGGAGAGAGACGGGGAAGACAGGGAGAGAGAAAGATAGACACCTGCAGACCTGACCTGCTTTACTACTTGTGAAACGACCCCCCTGCAGGTGGGCAGCCAGAGGTTCGAACTGGGATCCTTGTGCAGGTCCTTGCGCTTAATACTATGTGCACTTAATCCAGTGCGCCACCCACTGACCCCGGACCCATATTCTTTATTAGCATACACAAAAAGAAATGTTCCATGAACTTGTGAAATAGCTCACTGTTGCTTTGCCATGTGCACAACCCAGGTTCAAGCCCAGTACCCACCACATTGAAGGGAGTTTTGATGCTATGGTCTCTCTCTCTCTCTCTCTCTCTCTCTCTCTCTCTCTCCAACCCCCACCCCCCGGTGTGTGTGTGTGTGTGTGTGTTTCTATCTTTAAAAAATAGTGCTACATGGACTTCATTATTGAAATAAGTTCTCACAAATAACACAAGCTTAGCTTTGGGAGAAACAGACATTTTTCTTTTTCTTTCTTTCTTTTTGGAATACAAAGGAAGTCTTATTTTATTTTTAGAGACAAGAGAAACCAAGAGGGGAACAAAGACAGAGAGGGAGAGAGACCTGCCTCACTACTTCACTGACTGAGAAGCTTTCCTCCCTGCAGGTGGGGAACAGGGCTTGAGCCCAAGTCCTTGCATATGGTTATGTGTGCACTTAGCCAGATGCACCACCACCCAAAGTTTTCTCTTTACAGCATCTTTGCTTTCTAAAAAAAAAAAAAAAAATCTATGATAAGAACCATTATATTTATAATAATAAGCCATGCAAGATATTTAAAATAAAACATTTTTCAGAAGGGGTTGGGTGATGGTGAAACAGATATTTTTCTATATGGCAAGATCTCTCCTGTGCTGTGAAATTGTTACAATGAACATTTTTCATGTCCTCAGCAATGGCTCCCTATGCATCTTCTGGTTGGGTTTTTTTTTTTTTTTTTTTTTTTTTTGCTATAAAAGGAAAACCTATTGATTCATCAGTATACTGAGTGTACTGTTTCAGCCTTTTAAAAAATGGCTGTAGATTTAAAAATGAATGTTATAAACCTTAGCAGTGTTTGAAATTTTGTTGATTGATTGCTGGCTTCATGTGCATTTCAGTGGTAACAATCATTAATAAGATAAAGTGTTTACTTTCTCAATAGCCAATATTTGTCAGCCAAGAGCTTACCTGCTCCCTGCTCAAGCTGACAGGAAGTCACAGTTCTCATTATGTTTTAAAGAGAGTTAGTTACCCTTTGTATTATTCAGGACCAACCAATCAATCAAAAAATATTTAGAATAAGTGCAGTACAGTGGGAACAATAGAGGAATTTGAGACTGAAAAGAGATAAAAGAGGAGACATAGATGTGGGTTGTCGATGAATGTTTTTGTAATGCCCTCCTGGAAGGCGCTATTGAGACAAAGTGGAGAAAACACTAAAAAACCAAACATGGCTGAGATCCAAGAGACAGACTCTGAGATTTGTGTAGTGAGAAGTTAAGGAGGAAGGTGATGCCATTGGGTCAAAGAATTAGTTAACAAAGGAAACTCAATGAGTGGTGGTGAAATGTTGTGCTCTCTCTCTGTGTGTCTGTCTGTCTGAAATCAAATGGAAATAAGCATCCACTGGGAACAGAGATTCCATGCAGGTACAAGCTCCCCATGGGAAAATCAATATTTTCAGAAAGTGTATAAATAAACAAAAGGATGCTCCCAAGCACCACCTTCTTCACACTAAGCCAAGAGAGTCTTCTGTCAGGACAAGGCCTCTTCCTTCTACTTGTCTCTCTTCCTATTCTCTCTCTGTCCTCTGATTTGGAGAAGACACCAGGTGTGGACACAGGTATAATCTCCCAGGCTGGGTCAGGTTCCCTTGACTCATGTTTCTGTACCCCACACCTTTGCTCCTAAAGGAGGAAGGGATAGCAATAATGTGTCAGGAAACTCAGGGGATCTAAGATTAACTCACTTCTGCTCAGAACCCAAAAGAACTCCTCAACCTTACACATAGTGTAATGGTTGAGCCAAACCTCCATTAGTGCCTGCTAGCCCTGGAGTGAGGCAGACTCACGGAGTCACTTTGTACCCCCAAGAAGGAGTGAGAGCAGCCAAACATTTTTATTACCAGTAGTTTCTATACCAAGAAGGGCTGAGAAGGACACGAACAGAAATCAATAATGATGTCTCAGGGCTAGAAAGCAGATAAGCAAATCAGAGCTCAGCCAAGGACAGTGAGGAAAGATGACTAGGACTCAGCATGGAAGCCCAGGCCTATGACCACTCAGGTTCATACCTCCTCCCTGCACCTCCATGAGAGCCCTTAAAAGGCATGTGCTACCCCAAGCAGGGGGACAGAAAGAAAGGGGGCAGGAAAGGGAACTGTGCCCACCTGGAAGTGACTCTTCTTTGTTTCACAATGAGGGAGAGCCATGAAAAAA